>NW_028277301.1:0-300000 GCF_059751315.1 Micrasema longulum
TAACAATCGTTTAATTCCCGCCAAACTGCAAAGGCAGGTTTTTTTTAGCAGGGATTACTCACTCCAAATATTTTAGTAACACAATATAATTTTTACATAAAAAATTATTAAAAACTCAAATATATCAAAAAATTTAAGAAAAAAAAAATATATTAATAAATCTAAAGTCTTTTTTGATACCAAAAATAAGCCAACACTTTTTTGAACATTGTTTTAAACTCTTCGATTTTCTTTTTTTTCTTTTCTTTTTCTTTTAACGCACCAAAGCCAGATTTACTCATTTGAGTCGGGTGCATATGCTAATGAAGATTCCTCATTATTTGACGATATTCCGATAGTTAATTTGATAGGATATTGGAGCCCTCAAACATACCCGTCAGAAAAATTGTTCCTATACATGAAGGTGTTGGATATGAGACAACTGTACCAAAGAAGCACTAAGCTAGGGTTTCCTAGGACAGCGGTGCCCGCATCTTAACGGCCGTAGTGAACGGTGATGCGGTGGACAGCCGTCGTAACGGTGACTAGAGAGTGGTTTCCTAGGAAAACGGTGTTAATAACAACGTAAAAAATAAAACCACTCTCTAGTCACCGTTACGACGACTGTCCACCGCATCACCGTTCACTACGGCCGATAAGATGCGGGCACTGCTGTCCTAGGAAACCCTAGCTTAACACAATTCTGGAATAAGGAGAGATCTCAGCAAAATGTTCGTACGAGGTTTTCCCAGAGCACGAATCATGTCATACCCAAAACCCGCACGCGTCTTTTTAGAGACATCTCTTCTTTATCCCGACGACAGAGTTTAATATTTTGGAAGAGCGTATTAAACTCTCAAGGACAAAACGTATTTTCAAAAGGGGTGTTATAGATTTTCCTTAGTGGGAGGTATTGAGTGGGAAACATAAAATGTCTACGCAGTTAATCTACTTGTCTTTTTTTTATTGAGGACTCATACCGTACAATTACATAGTTTTATAGTATGAACAGTTAGACTTAATTCTAATGGACCAGTGAAGCTGATTAAGTATATAAGCATTACACGTCATCTTAATTCTATGATCTAAGGTTATCAATTAACTATTTTTAGTGTAAAAAGAAGGGGAAAAAACATAAATGAAAGTAGTTTAAAAATTAAAATCAAAGATAAAAAGTTATTTTTAAAAGTTTTTATATCTTACTTCTAACGTATTTACATAAATGGAAATAATGTCAAAGTAATTAAAAGGTAAGAATGAAAAATAAATAAGAATATAAAAACATGCTCAAATGCAGAAAAATATATTTTCAAAAAGGAAAAACATATATGTGCATATAAATAAACATATTTTAAGGAATTCAAAAATGAAAAAACGAGAAGTAACTTAAAAAAAAAGACAATAAATTAAAGTTATTATTAAAAACATCTTCAAAAATAATGACACATTATAGTAAGAAAAGCTTTATATAATTTTAAAAAGCAATTCTTAAAGTAATTAAAAGTAGTTTAAAAGTATAAAAACGTGTCAAGCGTAGCTGAGAAAAAGAAAGAATAACAAGTATATCAAGTAATTAAAAATTTTCAAAAAAAATATGTCTCATACGGCTTGTATTATAAAAATTGTCTTATGCGGCATGTATAGGTATTATAAAAACACTCATAAAGCATATCATCGTTTTTTTTCTGTTACCTCCAACTGGGTAGGATCCTTATGCATTAAAACAAACATCAATTATATAATCTACTATTGCTTCTTAATAAATAACAAAAATAAATAAAAACTGGCATTATAATATTTCACACAAATATTGTATATTGATGACGCAAACATGTCTGTTAATTATCCCCAAATTAATTTCTACCTGTCGTATTGTTCTGTGATCAAGGATTATTAATAGATAAAGCTAAGTGTATTGAATTTCTAAGCAATGAATTGCTTTATTAATTAAAGTGTCATTGGCTTTGTAGAATTACATATTATGTAATTAGGAGTGATATCCAGCTTCACGCAGAATATAATATATGATTATATTGATTACATTTTATTGTGACATTAAGCTATTGGTTTGTATATTCTCGCATTGTGACATTACGCTATTGGTTTATATTTTCTAGAATTGATAAGGAAGAGGTACCCGAACTTTTAAAAATCAAGGGTGCCTGTCCGTTAATGCTATTACCTGGCTCAAATTTGTTACTAGATATCGATTTCATAGTAACCACCAGAAAAGGTATATACATACACAGATACAAGGCTAGCACAACGTGAAAGCTTATCAGTACCGAGGTATGTTAACATGCATGGCCAAAAACACTTCATTATGCAATTGCTAAAAATTTTAAAAGGATTCCTTAGCAGACCCTAAATGAAAATCTTGATAAAACTTTTAAGGAAAAAATAATTAAATGGCTCATATGTTACAAGACTTTATATTGATTATTATTTTATGTTAACAATTATTTATTCAATTTTTTGTAAATAAATTTTGTGTGAAAATACGTATGCTTTTAGTTCTTAATAATGTTTATATTTCTTTTTAAAATTATATGATTTCTCTAACGTTTTTCTTTGTAAAGGAAAAATAAAAAGTTTAGTGGGTTTCATTATTATTCCTTTTATATTTTTTCTGTTCATGTTTACCTTCTTAAATAAAAATAAATACAAAAAAAAATCTACCGAGAAGTGAATAATTCTTAAGGGTGAACGATGTTAGCTTAACTCAAGTCGTTCAGAGATTTGTAGGATGGTTGATAAATCATATTTTGCCGAAGGAGTCCAATGTCTCTGGGAATGAATTGAATTTATTTATTAACGGACATTGGCCATTTATAAAATTTAAAGTGTTGAATATTACAATAAAATAATAGTCAAAAACATTTTTTTTAAAAGAAAAGAAGGATTGACAAACGTAAGGAACATCAAGACAAGATATGGACTATTTATTAAGTGCTCGTTTAAACCGTTGTAAACTTAAGCCAAAAGAGTCCAGATCTTGTCTTGAGTTAACAATACGACAATGACAGGTCATTGGAGAATTAAGCTCATAGTTTGCTCTATGCTGATTGATGAACAGTATTTCATTGTTTCTCAACCTACAAGTCGGAGTATGGAATTTTACTTGTCCCAGTAATGATGGAACATCGATTATGCCATTTAGTATGCCGAACATATAAATGGAATTAATATTAGTTCTACGTTATTGTAGACTAGAAATATTTAACATTGACTTTATACCAGCATAATAATTACCTCTCTCTAGTCTAAGCATCCACGCAACTTTGCAAAGCATGCAATTTTGGACTGATTCAATGTGATTTATGCGATTCATATAGAATGGACACCAGACTACGGAGGCATATTCAAGAAGAGGGCGAACGATTTGATTTTACGTACAATAGTAAAACTTATAACAAAATAATGTAGCGTTTCCTATATAATTTATATATTTTATAACATAATTGTCAAATGTAAAAGTACTTACAAATTTTTCACTGTGACTAGATTTATTTTTTTAAATTAAAAGAAATATTCCATAAATAAAATTATACATGTATACAGAGTTGCTTTGACTATCTAACTAGGGTTATTAACCCCGTTCTAAGCTAGTCAAAAAAATATAAAAACAGTAATCAATACATTAAAACAATAAATATAGTTCAAAGACGTAGTGAAAAACATATAAAAAAACATGGCGAAAAACATAGTAAAAATGTAGTAAAAACACGGTAAAAAACATATTTTTAAAAAACCCAGTAAAATATGTAGTAAAATAAAATACGTAGAAAAAGACATAGTACAAAACATATTTAAAACCCAATGAAATCCGTAGTAAAAACAAAATACATAGTTAAAGACAAAGGAATTTTACCTCACCTTGGGCATTGAAAGCTTAACGCTCTATCAATACCATGACTGGATTTTATTGACGTATAATGAAAACACATGTTATTCTTATTCCCTTATCTGCCGAAGATAAAGCAATGCCTTAACGTAATATTGATAATTCCTTAGGGGATGAAATCCAACCATGTCTACAATCATTTGGGCTTTTAAACAAAAATGTAAGGTTTAGCTTCCATCGCTTTTTATTTCTTCACAGTTTTTATTTAAATACTTGAAAAAATATTTGAATTTAAAATTCTTTCGAAAACAAAACAAAATTTAGCTTATTTCAAATTGGCCAATTTGTTAAAACGGAAATTTCATAGGTAAGGTCGTAATATTTACGAAAATACTAATTTTTCTCTAATTTGTTTTTTTAATGGCGCGATTTAGAAAAAACGTCCATTTAAAGAAACAATATCGTATAATTTTCTTTTCTTTTATCGGATTACAGGACTTAATGTAGATTTTTTTTACGGCTAGAAAATCAAAATAGTTTACATTATTCGAATGCTTTAAAAATTCTTTTGACTTTTTCTATTCTACTAACCTATCTACACTTATATAAAATCTACTGAAAACATCAACCTTTTACTTAAAACTGTTTGAATTTTTCGTACACGATTAAAAAATTAGTCCAGTGCTTACTTCTTCCACTCCTTTATGCAGATATATGTTATCCAGATGCTAACTCTGAATTACTCGATGAGTTAGAACGATTGCACTATGTTTGTATTCTTTATATCTTTGATCTTCACAAATTCAACCACATAACCGAATATCGCACGCAACTACACTGGCTCAGTATCAGGCATAGAAGAAACAATCACATTATATCACAACACGGACTATCTCTTCGTTCTAGTAACGAAAGAACCCTTTTAATACCCTTTCATCGCTTTAATTTTCTTGTCTCCTCTTTCACAGAAGTAGCTGCTCGATTGTATAATAATCTGCCCACTAATGTTAGAGACGCCGCCCCTTCTTTATTTACATTGAAGTCAAGATTGAAATGTCACTATCTCAATATTTTAGTTGTTTTTTTTCTTTCTTCTTTCCTTTCCAACCCCTCTCCTCTCTTCATTGTAAAGTGTTAATTTTTTATATTTTTAGTTAAGCTTTATATTTTTTATAATTACATCTATTTTTATTTTATTTGCAACTTCGAAGTGCCTAAAATTTCTTTATTGTTAATTGCTTTTATTTTGATACCAACAATGTACTTAATCAATAGCGTGGAAAATTTTTATTGACTGTTTTCATAATTTTCGTTTATATATATTCTTATTTTCTGTATACAATAAATATAAAAACTGTTGTTTTTTACCCAAATAAAAATAAATAAATTTAAGCTCTCTGGGCGTATACAGATAATATATAAATAAATGTTTTTAAATACAAATACTATACAAACAAAATTGCAGCGTCTCGTTAAAATTTGTTTTCAAACCTTTTAAGAAACAAACCTCACATACAAGTTTTAAAAACACGTATGTTTAATACTCCCGTGTTTTTAAGCTCTTCCAATATTTTATTGTTCGCAATATGCACTATAAGTTCTAGCGAGAACCGATACTTCGAAACATTCTTTGAGTTTTAGTAGCGAAATTTAGTTTACCATGTGATTATTTTGGTCCCAGTAAGCTCGTCATCACCCGTAGTAAGGTATGTAACATTTAACAATGTAAATAGCGTCACAAAGCGATGCTTTACCAAGGAAGTTAACCAAGAGATGAAACAATGTGGCGGTAGTGGACTAAACTAATTAGAATATGACTTCCCGGTGAAGTTTGGAGTTACGGCAATCTGTTGGGTAAATTTAATGCAGAATTAATTTAAACAATTTGATCGAAAAATTGTTTTTTTTTTTAGTTATTGGGTCCCAATATAAGTTGTGTCTATTTTTTACGTTACATATATTCTTTTATTTGATTACATTATTGTACAATAAATCAGTAAATAATTCATAGCATCTTCACTGCACACTGCGCAAATATCACGATCAGCTATAGTTTTTACTTGTTTATTATTTTAATCTTAAAGTACAAATAATAAACACTTCGGTGGACTTCCAGCCAGCCAACCAAAACCCAGACTGGTTAAAAGAATAGTTAGTCAAATATCTGTACCAAAAAAGGAATATATATACCAAAATATACGTACATGAAAAATAAACTAATTAATTACAAATAACAGCTGTTTTTAATGAGGAGATAATGCTTGCAAATATTAATTTTAGTAAGTACATTATGTTATACATATCAAAGGATGAGTAAGGGGGAATTAAATAATCAGTTTGGAAGGAAAGAGAAACCAAGGAAAGGAAAGGAATAAAATATATATTTAAAAAAAAACAAAAAAAAATAAATGAAAAGTGTCCTCTCCTTAGAGGAGCGAAGCAAAACACCATGATCAGAAAGGTAAATAAAATTCTTAACCAGATTTTTTGGAGCCTAGGGGTTGTGACAAATATTATAAAGAAGCGAGAGAGACTAAAAAATTATGCGCTGATAAAAACAAAGCCACCAGCTGAAAATCGTGAGGAAAAAAACCTAAATTCATTAAAAAAAATATTTAAAATTTATTAAAAACAGCATGTGATACTTAAGTGTGCATATAAATATATTTTATTCTTCATTTATTATTAAATTATGTACTTACTTATAAATTTTAAAAATAAAATGTAATGCAACCCGCAGACAAGCTTTGGCTTTGCGGGAACAAAAATACAATTATGTATGTTACCGATTTGTTAAAATAAATAAAACTTTAAAAAAAAAACTTAGGTTCAGGGCGAAAGCTTTATTTCCTCGATTGAACGCAAACAGGTGTCTAAAATGCTTACGTAGAATATACGTAAATAATATACGTAACATAAAAGCAAACACAATATATTGTAAAGAAGAAAATTTTCTTTCGAATGACGTATAAACCTTTACCATGTTCTTTTACTTTTGTCATACATTTTGAAATATGTAAAAAAGGACAAAACTGATTAACACCTAATAGAAAGGCATAATATATTATGGAATCAATGTTAAAAATAGAAGAAAAACTTTTAAAAAAAACATTGACTCCATATTTATGTTTGGTTTACTAAATGAATTGATTGATGATGTACTATCGTTACTGGGACACGTGGAATTTAATGTTCAGATTCGCGGGTTGCGAAATAATGATGTGCTGTTCTTATATCAGTATTTTGTATTACATAGGACATGTGGCGTTCGTAGTGGCCGTTTTTAGCATTATTCATTTAAAAAGAAATCGGAAAAGTGTTGACAGTCAAATCATAATGGAAATGTCAGATGAACGCCATTGTGGTATTTGTTTCTTAACTTTTGTGCAAGTATTCTATTCAAATAGTGTAGAATAAAACTACGTTTATCGCGTGATTAAAAATTATTTTTATTTGAGTTGATTTTCACATAACCACAGAAAAAAAAAATATAATTATATAACTTAGGTATTTAAAAAAAAAAATATTTATTTAATTTTACAATACGCCCAAGGGGCATTTACAAATAATATACAGGTAAGTACAAACATAGTGCGTAAAAAATAAAAAGATAAACAACGCTTTTTTGTATACATGTAGAAACAATAAGAAGCATACTGCCATGCAAAATAAAAAGTAAAACTTTACATAGTAAAAAAAAATAAAATATTAAATGGATATAAGAAAAGTAATTGAAATAAAAAGCAAATTGTAAATAACTTGTAAAGAATTCAAACAAAAAATAAATACATTTTTATATACTTGTAAAAAATGGTATCAACAAATTATTGTTAAAAACAAATAATGAAAATTAGTTAACAGTAAGTATATATGTGAAAATAATATAATATACGGTACACAAAAATATTTGAAAATTTGTACTTATATGCTCTATTTCTAAAGATTTGGGTACAAAAGTTGTTAGAAACTGATGCAGTAGAAGAAAAATAACATAAGAAAAGAACGCGTTAGCGAAAATAATTTAAAATTGAGTGGAAGAAGAAAAGAGGAGAAAAACGATGAAAAAATCGTAAAAAAATATGATGGAAGTAGACGAAGAAATAACATAAATCAGACGAAGAAGTGCTAAAGGAAGATAGAAAACAAATACAGTTGCAGCACAGGACAGAGATAAAGTTAAAGTAACGTAGTGCAAATACGTAACAGTTTTATTTGAACCGTTTGAGAAGTATTGCCCTACATAGGAGTGCATTCAGTGTGCTGTGCACGTGTACTAACGGGGAATCGAGAACTTATCCAATAAACTTGACAGAGATTTAATAAGGATTTCAAATAAACACACTAAACTGTAAAGAAAGCCAAAATCACACTCTCCATCCCAATAAATACTCTCTCAACAACAAAAACAGATATTTTCTTAGTGGCGATATTAAAATTGGACTAAAACAAGTGCCATTAGATCATTGAGATATAATATATAGAGATGACACTCCATACAAGTTCGAGCTAAAAAGTCGTCCTTAAGGGAAAGGGAATGACCAGCAGAGGGAGCAAGTGTCATCACATCATATCACGTCGACTTTAACAAGCAAATTATGTCGTACAGTAAAAAGCGCGAACTGTTTACATCGGTCTACTGTAAGTTCTATTCAGTATGTCGCTCACTTCTGCATACGCGTCACCTTTGTTTGTCGTTTCACTATACGCCCGACTAACTGAGCAGGACAGAGACTGGAGATAACTCACGAATAATAAGTACTGGTAACATATTAATAAGACGTTTTTTGACATTAAAATAGCTATTTTAAACATGTGTTGATTAAGATAAAAACATTACTTATCGGTGAAAGTATATACCGTCGCTTTTCCAGATCGATTTGTGCAGTATCTTAGCGTATATATAGGCATCTTAGTAATTGCGAGGAGAACAGTGGCCAGGGACTAATGGCAACAGACTAAACTCCGTTCGATAAAACATATGCCAATTGGCCGCAAGTTGAAGGACCATATTTTGAACGCTCATGCTACCTCTTATTTTATACTTCAGTGAATTAGATATGCTTTTTGTTAATGATAGTGTCGCGATGTGCTCGTGTCGTGATTTTGTATATCACTTTCTTTTGTTAGAGAAATGTTACAGTACGAGTGTTCTTGAAGTTAATGATAGTAAATATTAATTTTTAACCACTTACAGCCTTAAAATGCCTACTGGTTTCGAGACGTACTCGTCTCTTCGTCAGGGCACTTAGTACAATTATTTGTTTTTAAGGCTGTACTTAAAAGCAAATCATTGTAGTGTGTTTACTGACGAAGAGACGGGTGCGTCTCGAAACCGGTAGACATTAAAAGTCGGTAAGTGGTTAAATACTAATATTTACTAACATTAATTTGAATGTTTGACCCCAAAGTTAATGCTTTAAACATAACTCTGTGATGTAATTCACCACTGTAATTAGGCCTCCTGGCCTGTTGTGGTGCAAAAAAAAAAAAAAAAAAAAAAAAAAAAAAAAAAAAAAAAAAAATCTAAATGTAAAATAATAGTTCTTGAAGTTCTTAAATAATGTCTTATACCTTTGAGCCATTTCCCAGTAAGGGTAGGCAGAAGAAAGAAAGGAACGCCACATGCGTCTATCCTAAAATACGTTCGTAGTAAAGAATTAGAATAATCCAGAAACCGCATACGCGCATCAAACTGAATCCGACTAAACTACTCCCAAATTAGTTGTTTTACATGTTAACCATTTGGTACTCTGTAAACGTCGCTTAGTACGCAACTGCCGATTTAAATTGAACTATGTCGTGTTGTGTCGTTTCCAAGTGTTAAAATACTGCTGGGATTAAAAGGGAATGCGGATTTCATGTTTAAGAAGCGAATTCGCAAGTAATATTATTTAAGAGTTCGATTATTTCACCATCTGTGAGATTGTTAAATAAAAGTACGTGCGCACATTTTGTAAGTATTGCCAGGGTAGCCGTATTTTTTACCCGGCTTTCTATCAATTAACCTTAATGTAATATTAAACGGTATTAATTTACTTAAGTACTAAACTATTATTATTTTATTTTTTTCCAGTCAGTAAAATATTTTTTGTTGTAATATATAACATAACATAACACAAAATTATCTTATTTTTGTGTATATTGTTTACGGTCCGGCAACATTACGGGACCAATTTACGCATGCGCGCAGGCGAGATGTCGGGTAGAGGGGGGTATTTTGGACACAATACGATGTATTCAAACATGGTTCTACGCGCCTTCTGGTATATTATAATTCTATGGTTCGTAGTTTTTAAACCCATTTACACAGATTGTGTCTGCTTTTGACACGACCAGTATCTTGGTTTTGGTTTATCTGGTCGTGCCACATCTTGGGCATCCTCGTTCTACGTCACCATTCATCTTCGCTAAATATGTTTTTCTGTTTTACCATGTATTTGTTGTCCATTCCCTTCAACCAAACCGTAAACAAAATGTTTTCAAATAAATCATTCGAGTTTGTGTGCTCACACAAGTAAAATTGTATGTGTACTTGGTTCATCGATAGACACTTACACATCAACGGAGGCTTATCAAATAAATGTGGGTGTTAATATTCTTGCACAGTGATTTTATTGTATATGTAAAAGGCACTAAGTGCCGTTTATTTCAATAAAATTGAATAAAATAAATTCTCGTCGGGTTTTATCATTCGTAACCCTATCATACATTGATTTTCCACACATTGGTCTAAAAGATCACATTTAATCTACTTTTACCCTTCCACTGCCATTTTATCATGTTTCACATCCATGCATAAGTGTCAGGACTAAAACTTCGTTGTGCTCTGCGAGTCTAGCTTTGATTGACATAATTTTATTAGTAGAAAGATCTTTTCCTATTTTGCCATTTCATGAAAATATACTTAATAGATAATAAACAAATTCTCCAACTTGCTCAAGACATTACTAATTTATATTTATGTTGTACTTGAAAGACGAAAAAAAACACATCATATCGTATTATCATGTTATTTCAATTTTTTGTGTCCTCGCGGATGAAGAACACTATTGTTCATGAAATAAAAAAAGAAGCCTGGTGTTTAATCACAGATGTTTATCAAGCCGATCAAAATTCTTTAACCAATACTCATCCATAAGATTTTTTATCGCGTCGATAATACGGAAATATCACGTACTACGAATATCGATAAAATTATGTGAAACGGATTTAGAAAAATTAATTGTATTTTCAAGTACTAGAATGCGCCCTTGAGGTGATTTTCACAAAAACGGCGCTATATAAATTATCCAAATATATATATATATATAATGGAAGGGCTAGCTGTTCCTAGATATTGCAATTAATATGGCAAAAGGACACTGCAATACAGTATACCTAAAATATTAAACATGTTACCAAACAATATTAAAAATACTGAGTTAAATACGGGAGTGAGACGTTTGCTCAAATTATGGTTAATAGAAAAAAGTTTTTTGTATTAGTGAGAGTTTTTGTTTTTTGATAATGTAATATGTAATGTTTTTTAAGTAAAATTGTTGTTAATGTAGGTTAAGTGTGAATAACCGATGCAATTTATAAGAACCTGCTGACGAGTTGTATGAATGCAACTCAGCAGGACTTTAATTTAAGACTATTTTGTAAATATTTTTGAAAAAATATCAATATTCAACTATTCTTACTTAAATAAGGGACATAACCCCAACAATACAACGCATACAAATAATATAATCACTAGATCCTCAACACAAAGACAACTTAAACAAGTTTACTGGCATAGGTCGTTCCTGATTGTGTTGCTATAAACTGTGTCTTTGTCCCAAATAAGTGTATGCGCAAAGTTATTGATAAATAGATAAAATACAAACTTATACCACAAACACAGCATCACACAAAGGAATTTTGAGTATTATGCAATCAAAATCTAAAACCTACGTCCACTGTCCATTAAAACAATTAGTAACGAGAAAATATTCAAAAAGGCTATAAAAAATGCATAGTGGAGCTGGGTAGAAGTAAAATGGATTGTCTCATTCGCCCACACCAATATAGAATCATCTTCTCCGCAAATGTATTGTTAATGTAGTTTTTTATTTTTATTTTATTTTATTTCATTGGAAAGCCAACACATATTTATACATTTATAAGATACAATTATACTATAAATACATTACATAAGGTCCAATTAGAGGCTTCCACATAATATTGTTATTGTAAATGTTCTCACGTAAAAATTATACATAACATAAAGTAACTAATCATTCAAAACTTATAATATTACTAGAAATGTAAATGTAAATGTAATACATATTATTCAAAATATATCTACTTTTGAATATTGGTCACACAGTCGCACATTATAATATATAATACAACTATAGTTGACCATACAGTGTACATTTATTATGTGCCTACATACAGAACTGCACGTACCCTGCATAATATAAACTGCGGATTCAAGGCGCAACATCATAAATTGAAATATTTTTGGAAATTTCATTAATAAAGGAAGATATTAAATGCAATGCTAACCTTAATTGATAGTTATCATGGTTTTGAACTTAAATAGTAACTAAGAAAATAAAATCAAGTAAAATAATATACGCAATACATTCTTAACCTATAAAAATATTTTTAGGTATTTGGCCGAGTCTTTTATCATTATATGTTGTTAAATTTTCAGAATTTATCTACCATATTTTTCCAATTTTATTACGAAATACATGATCAAGTGTAAATTCAAGAAAACTTATCAGTTTAAAGAAAAAATATTATGAAATGTCATACTGTCAAAAAATGTTTTTACTTACGTAATTTGATGAGATCAAATAATTTTTCTCTTGAAAACAATATTATGAAGTGCATTATTTTTTTGGCATTCCCTTTAGTGACATGGTGCATTATCATTAAAACACAAAAATGTTATCTGTCAACTTCGAAAATACAAATATATATAATTACCCAGAAGCCAGAGGTCACAGATTATCCGATAGTTGTACAATTCTACATTATCTCTGCAGTACGCTAGTCAGGAGTGCTATTTATAGATTTTACCTATTAAATAATCACGTAAAAACTCTATCTATCTCTGTCTTTCTCATTTTGTCAAACAAAGTATGAAAAGTACGTAAGAAATTGACGAACATACAATGTAACAGGATTTTTTTTTTATTGCTTTGTCTTGAAGCGGTATATTTTACGCATTCGGCGGCAAACCGTACGATCCAACCTACAGACTACAGCCTTAATATCAATACAATTCAATTTCTGATTACACATATTGCAGGTTCTATTTACAAATTAATATTGAAAAGATTTAGTGGAACATTTAGAAATTTCAAAAAGAGATTGGTTTCTGGTCAACGTTACGGGGACTATACAATTAATAAGTGATAGAATCTTAGGGTAATCTATCATGTTATTCAAAATTTTATACATAAAAATGGCGTCAGCCGTGTTCCTGCGAGGTTGGAGAATTTGGAGTTTGGGTAAGTTTGTAGATTCTTCAGGACCTGTATTCTGAGTCAACCGTCTAAAATTGCAATACGATATAAATTTTCATTGTATAGATTCAATTCGGTTTTTTTTTTTTTTGTAATGCTTTTGTTCTTTTATTGTGTCAGTTTTTCACATACCCCTTATTAATTTCAAATTGTAAAAAAAGGTTATATTTCTCTATTACTGACAAGTTCGATCATTGTGATTGAGCTACTGGGCAAGTGCTTTCGATATCATTATGTACCCTACAACGTAATACTCGCATGTAAGTGGGCATCTCATTATGCGATTAATTTATGAATGTCATGGTACGTTTTCCAAAGCCTCCATCAGTAGTCGGCCCGAAAGTATTTCAGGCGTCAATCAGAATGATCTACGGACTAAAATTAATCTCATCTGTCAAGATCGGTCTGCGAGGCCGTAATCCGGGTCTAAAG
Source organism: Micrasema longulum (assembly GCF_059751315.1). NCBI lineage: Eukaryota > Metazoa > Arthropoda > Insecta > Trichoptera > Brachycentridae > Micrasema > Micrasema longulum. Next base: position 13,759 of record NW_028277301.1, read on the forward strand.
TAATCCCCGCAGAAAAATTACCAAGTTCGAATTTAGCTCAAATCCTGTTTTGACTAAATTACGCGCCCAGGATCGCAACGAAAATTAAAATGTTTTGAGTAATGGCTTTTTACGTAAAGGAAAACAGAAGGAAAATAATAAATCACGGATGATTTTAATATAAAAAATATTGAAGACGTTTTGGGTGACTTCTGTCGACATCAATGAGGAAGTTCTGCGGTATATTATTATTTTTTATTTTAATAAACTAAACGAAGCCTAAAAAAGTCTTTTTTTTTTTTTTAATGAATTCGATCGTATTTATGTATGCTTAAAAGTTAGCCCGTGTTATGTTTTATATTTTTAGTTTGTAAAACCCTTTTCAGTTTTCAACATATTGGATAACTTCATTTTAAAGTTTAGTTTACCGGTGTAAAAAAAAATAAAATATAATAATAACTATGTTTCATTTGAATCCTACTATGCCTTATATTATAAACACAATATAATGTATGTATTATGTCTTAATAGTGCATTATATTAACTATGTAACTTTATTTTTAAATTTTAAAAATATTATTTAAAAAAAATTATATTTGAAAAATGCTAATTATGTTTAATGTGTAACTTTTTCTTATTATATAGTATGTATAATGTAAAAGCCCCATGGGCGTCAACAGAAAGAAAAATAAAATAAAATGAATGAAGAAGTTCAGCCCTACGGGAAATTGGAAATAAAACATGTTTTTTTACGCGCGGTTAAAATTCGAGCATAAAATTTTACGGCAAAATTTCATAAAAATGCATGAAGAAAATAATAAATAATATTTGAATAAAAACAAACTACTTTAAACGTCGTCACAGGTTAATAATGATCAACCAATGATTATAGAGCTGTGAAAGATTTCCGTTTTACGGTAAGTCAACCGACCAATCGGCAGAACTGAACGATAAAAAGCGGAAGGAAACTTGAGACGTCACACGCGGAGTAATTTCAGAAATACAAAACATTAAAAAAAACGTAGCGCTGATAATACGATACATAAGAATTAACAAATATTTTTTTTGCTTAGTTTAATAATGGCTCAGTATCAGGCATAGAAGAAACATTCACATTCTCTCACTTCTTCACAATATTTTAAATAATCCCACTTCGCCTGTTTATCTGAAAGAGCTCATCCAACCTCTTTCACAACACGGACTATCTCTTTGTTCTAGTGACGAGAGAACCCTTTTAATACCCGGGTATCGCTCTAATTTTCTTGCCTCTTCTTTCACAGTAGTAGCCTCTTAATTGTGGAATAATCTACCCACTAATGTTAGAGACTCTTCTTCCTTATTTACATTTAAGTCAAGATTGAAATGTCACTATCTAAATATTTAAATTGTTCCTTTATCATTCTTCTTTCCTTCCCACCCCCTCTCCTCTCTTCATAGTATAGTGTTGATATTTTGTTTATTTATATTTATTTTTGTTAATCTTTGCTTTTAATTTTTGTATAAAATTGTAAGATTCAATATGTCCATGAATTTATAATTTTCTCAAAGTAAACGGTTTGGGTAGGTAGGAAGAAATTGCCGTAAGGCAATATGCCTGCCCTTATATGTATATTTATTGTATATGTATATAAAGTGTCAAATAAATAAATGAATAATCAATTAACAAATGTTTTTTTTTTTAAACACTGAACTTCACGAGTTCAAGTCGGTAATCTGTTCTGACATTTAAAAGTAGAACCCCGTAGCTAACCGAAACGGGAGACTTATCACAACACATAACTAATTTATTGATTATCGTAAACTTGAACATGTGACGTTTCAAAATAGTTTATTTTTATTTAAGAAAATATATTTTCATACATTTCATAAGCCAAAGTACTTATTCTTTGTATTCAAAGATTAACAAATAAATTCGCAACAGTTTTCCTTTCAAAATGCAAAAACCGAGCTCATACAAGATAAAAAACAGTGATAAAATAAATAAACGGGGTCAGGAAAATGTTGTAATTTCTAAACAAGATTTCATTCTGAGTTCTGACTGCCAAAATAATTGATCGGTTCCAACTCCGTTCATTAGTCCTCTCCGGTGACACATTGAAAAGGCTTAAAATCAATTAACGTCCCACTTTCCATAATGCCAAAAAAACTTTTTCCATCAGACGTCCTTTGTCTACGTCGACTTTCAATTGTTTTCCCTGGGATGCTTCCAAAACCAATTTACGGCTCAATTATTAGTCACAATCATTACCGGAAGTGTCGAGGTTCGGCTTCTGGTGGAAACTCTTGGCAGCGTTTGGAGTTTAGAAACATATTTTTTCACGTGAAATAAATAAATATTTTTAAAAAGTTGAGGGCCAAGACAAAAACTAGCCGGCTGCCGCTAGAACATTTTTATACAAGGGTTGTGGTACCTTGGCTAGTGTTGCGGACTCACGGATCGGAGGTCCAATATTCGAACCTCGCTCAACCGTAGAATGATTTTAATTTTATCATAGTTCAGTTATTTATAGTTGAGTTATTTACTACTCATTGAAAATGGCCACCAAAATGGAAATATTTGAGTAAATTATAAACGCAAATATATTATTTTTATGGAAAAAAAAGGAGAAATACAAACACAGTCTTGTTTTATATTTTACAATTGTTTTTATTCAACCCAACGCCTACATGCTCTCAGTTTTACGCTTGTCTCCGAGGTGTCAAATATACGTATTTAAAATTTATTGCAACAGAGAGGGAAAACATTTTTGAGAAGGGAATATGGAAGTCCAGGAATTTACAGGGCTTATGACCTGTCATTGGCTGGCTTAAGTACCCACATTACACACTTTTACATTCCCCATTCTGTCTATGTTTACACATGCACTCGTATTACATTGTATGTGGAAGATTTGGCCAGATAAATCTTACCTACATCAACGAAGGCTTCAGCACTTTGACTTAATCATAAAAATCAACAAAAGGAAGAGTTAAAGAAATGCGGATTTTTAAACATAGACAGAATGGTATACACAGTGCTCAAGTGGTAACTGAAACAAGCCAATGACAACTCATAGACCCTGAACTTCTATATTCCCCTCTCAAATATTTTTTCCCTCTCTGTTACGGTAAAAAAAGTCTGATTCAAATAAAAAATATAAAAAAAATTGTAATAAATAAATTTAAAATTAAAAAAGCTTGTTAATCACAGCATAAACTATACTACTTCATTTTTCATCGGTTTTACATACTTAGAAAATGAAAAGTGCTTACTTGAATGAAAAAAGGGATGAAAGGAAAATTAATGAATGTGAAATTCTGTAGCGGCAAATTGTGTGGAAAGTCTGTGTTTGATTTCGGAGAAAAGGGTTGTCTGATAGGGGTGCAATTAGCGGGAAAACTAATAAATACAAAGAAAGGAGGCCAAACGAAACACATGTCCCGTGCTACATTATCAAATACCGAAAAGGTTGCTCAATAAGATATAATGGAAAACCGATACAAAAAGAGTCATTCCGTAACCCTTAACTGCTATCGTCCAAAAATATTACGTCTCCACTATGGTTTAATGGGAGTATATAGCAGAAATATTAATAAAAACCCTGACTCATTTAAAACTTGATGATTTATGAAAGGAAAGAACACTTATTAAATTGAATAAAGTATTTAATTGCATAATAAAATTTAAAAATGCAGTTAACAACGTGAAATCTGATATGGTCGTACTATATTGCTGAATTAATGCACAATTCTTTGTTTTAATTTTAAGTTATCTTATGTTCTGAAATAAATATATTTTTTTTACACAAAAACAGCAATTGGCAAATCGGTATAAACAGTAAAAACAATAAAAACCTAAGCGCGATAGATCTTTTCAACGAAATCTAATATTGTTTTAAAAAAACATGTCAAAATTGCGATTAAGACGTTACATCAGCAAAAATTTTAATTGACATTTTTGTATTTCATTTACTAGTTTTCTTTCTTTTATTATGAATAATAAGCTTTTCTTATTGTTAACAATATATTTCATTATTAATAATTTTCTTTCTTTTATTATAAAAATTCGCGTATGTATGTAGTATGTGTGTAGTATGTATGTATGTATGTATGTATGTGTATTTGTATATATTTTTTTAAAGAAAAAAAAAATATTTGCGTTATTATGATTAACGCAAATATTTAATTTCTAGGGCCATTTTCAACGAGTAGTTAATAACTCACTATAAGAATATGGTAATTAAGGTGGGGTAGAGTGGGATTAGAACCACGAACCTTTGAGCCATGAGTCAGAGACACTAGCCACGGGACCACAACCTGATCCAAATATATATATTTATGTATGTATGTTTAAATATGCATATGTATGAATTTGTATGTATCCCACTTTCTTTCACTCCTAGCGAACTGTACTTTTTGATATATATAATTTTGGTTCTATGTGAAACTCATATGTAAAAAAATTAATGTTTTTTTTTTTTTTTTAATAATGAAAACATACGCCAACTACATGTTCAAATACCACTGATTTTCTCAAATTGAACGGTTTGAGTTGGTAGGAAGAAATTGCCTTGAGGAAATATGCCTGCCCTTATTCATATGTTTGTACATAAAGTGTATAAATAAATAAACAAAGAAACCCGTAATTGGTCATGTTATTTGTTTTTATTCTGTATGTATTGCTTATTGATATGACTGTGCTGGTTTCATGAAATTAAATAAATTAAATATTTTTTAAAAACCGTTAAAAAATATAGACGTTAATTTCAATGGGTGCTATTCACGAAGCTGGATTTGAATTAAATATATTGAATAATTTTTAAAAAACCTTAAAAAATATAGGCGTTAATGTCAATGGGTGCCATTTGCAAAGCTGGATTTAAATTAAATATATAAAAGGATTTTAAAAACACCTTTAAAAAATATAGGCGTTAATGTCAATGATTGCTATCCATGAAGCTGGATTTGAATTAATTGAACATCCTCTATATTATGTGTATGACTTACTTAAAGCTAACGGAACATTTGTGTGCAAATAAAATTTTAGACGACAGTTAAGTCATGCTGTGTAGATGAGTAGTTTGCATGGATCGGACAAATGTTCTACCAGGAAGCTATAGTTGGAGCATTGTTAGAAGAGGTGCATACAAGTCCAACGAGACTACGTCAAAAAACAAGGCACAAAAACTTTTTCTCATCCACTTTGAAATAGGTTAGGGGTGGAGTATATCAATCAACCCTCGTATCGTGGTGTATTTTTTATAACTTCCTTGCACATCCTTTCTGTCCGCCTTCTGACAAGCCTCTAAAATAGAGGATTAGCAGGTTACCACTTAAAAAAAAAAATCTCTTAGATGAATGTGTGGGAAATTAATGTATGACAGGGTAACGAATGATGAAATCAGGCGAGAGTGTAAATCTGAGTCAAGTATAATTGATAAGATTAAGAAAGGGTGTGTGAGTTGGTTTGGTCACGTAGAACGAATGGACGACGAAAGAATGGTAAAACAAGTATATATGGCGAAAATGAACAGTAACGTGAGACGAGGACAACCAAGGAAGACGTGCCATGATCAGATAAACAAAAATCTTAAGTCTGGTTATATCAAAAGCAGACAGAACCGAAGGGTATGTATGAAAAACTGTATGAATGTGGAAGAAGCTAGGAATGTATGCCTGGATAGACAGTTGTGGCGGTCCATTCTCTCTGCCTATCCCTACGGAGAAATGGCATGATGGTAGTAGTAGTAGTAGCAAAATTTAAAGACTAGTACATAAAATAAATACAGTAAAATTATTGTCATTTACACAAATCAAAAAATAGACATAACCGTACGCCCCCAAAAGAAATATCATCAAGTAATAGTAAAATAATAAAAACACAAAAATTTTATAAAACATCTAAGTGAAATTATGAACCTTTAAACGAATTCAATTTTTGTTATCATTAAATTCAAATTTTCTATCATTGTATAAGGCACATTTTCTGTTTAACGGATCATTTAATGATTAAGATAAAATTATAAATAAAATTATAAATAAAATTATAAATAAAATTTTCAATAAAACTTCTTGGTGTAGTTTTGCTTTTGACCAACGAGCGCTTTTGCCTAAGAAGGCATCTTCAGGACTGGTAAAATGTTTACAACATTTTGAACTTTTATAATATTAAACAGCGTTTGGGTATAAGAAGATTTCATAAAAACTTGGTCGAAATCACTCGTTCGTCAAAATTAAATAAAAGTGAAACTTAACCAAGAAGATTTATTAATAATTTTATTTATAATCTCATCTCAATCCATAGAATCAAGAGTAGTTCAGAAACCGCTTACGCACATCAAATAGAAGGCGACTAAACTACTCATAAATGAGTAGGTTTACGTTTTGACCCATTAGTTTCTTTGTTAGTCGTCGCTCAGTACGCAACTCATGATTTGAATTCAACTTTGCCATGTTGAGTCCTTTTTTTTTTTTTTTTTTTTTTTTTTTTTTATTATTATTTTACATATTTATTACAGCAAAATACAAGTAATTATTTATAAAACAAATTATTTCAGTAGTAACAGTAAGCATACATATTTTTTATTTTTGCTGTTGGTTCATCTAAACTGCCTAACTAGGGATAGCTTCCCCGTTCTAAGGCAGTAAATTATGTATTTTACAATGATATTTAAAAGTATTTACAGTTTTATCATAATGTGTCCTTTTTCAGTCTTAAAGGTAAACAATGAATATCCAGAGAAAACATAAATAATACCAAAATCTCTATATCCTAAGTCCCAAGTCATTACTATTAAAACAAGCAACCAGCTTACGTCCTTCTACATCGGACAACAAATTCTCTGACTCCCTCCGACCAATATGGATTAAGAATGCAGTCAACACCTTCCTCAGCCTGGCAATCCCACCACATTTCCACGAAACTGGGATAAGGTTATATACCCTCGGGCCTATATAATATTGCTGCCTTTGAGCTAAAAAAGTATTGACTCCTCTCTGTAGAATCAGATCCTTATTGGAGTGTCTAGTATTATGAACATGACAAACCCTTGCGTATTTTTAATGTGTAAAAATACTGCTAGGATCTTAAAGAAACAGGATGCAATCACATTTCACGTGTAATTAGCAAATGAATGTGTATGTAACAAATACATTACTGAAAAGTTAAATTATTTTTCCATCTGTCAGATTGTCAAAGAAACAAAAAGAACATTTTGTTAGTGTTGCCTGGGTAGTATTATTTAGTAATATTTTTTTACCCTACTTTGCTCATCTTATGAGAGAACTAATGAAAATTGGACATCGGAACAACTCTGTGGTGGACATTTGACCGACATTATTTTTAAAACATCGAATATTATTTAACATGATATAAAAATATCTGTATTATGTAAAATAAAATTTGTTTTATATTTTAAGTTTAAAGTTCATTAATTCAACTACTCTTATTAAATGACCCTTTACTTATCTACTCTGTTGTGCCAATCAATATTTCCGTGTGCACAATAAAATTTTAGACAAATTAATAGATTGATTTTTTTTACCTTACATTTGTGTTATAATTATATTTGTTCCCATCGTGCAACATTACGCGGCGGCATCGCGAATGCGCGCGGCGAAAGTGAGGCATAATGGGGGAATTATTGGACACAGTCCGATGTATTCAAATATGATTCTACGCTCTTTCTGGACTGTTCTTAATTTTATGTTATCAACATTAGAATTTATAAATTCACAATTCATCACAGTAAATATGTTTATTGGTTTCGTATCGAACTGTAACTTAATTCTATGTCTCAATCAATAACTATGGAGTTTTATCAAGAAATATCTACTAAAAACATCAATATGATCATTTAATACTTTTTTTCTTACCACAACAGGCAAGGACATCACAGTGGTGATTTACAACACGGATTACCTAGACTTAAGAAAAATAACATTCATTTGTTTTCTCATCGGGAATCAAACTCGTATTGAGGACTCCATATCACAGAGCCAAATTCTCGATAACTCCGCATTAGTATGAGTATCAAGTTGTGGACAGTCGAATCTCGGACGACTGATCCGAAATCCGGAAAACTACCACCAAACCAAAAATATAATATAACACGACACGTAATAAAGACATGTTAGTTAACAAAAAAATGCTAAAGAAAGAAAATGGCTTCGTTATAAAATCCGCCGTCGACGGCTTAATAAAGTTTTTATGCCATAAAAATTTGAATTACACAGGAAAGGTAAAATCGTACCCCTAATTTGGAATTCACGGTGCTAAATATTCGCCCGCTTAGACCGCATTTTAAGATCAAAAGATTTTGCGTGTCGACGCTCTAGCAACACAATTCAAGATGGTGTCCTACATTTTAAGATGGCGAATTTTTCCGCCATTATTCAAAATTCAAACCGAGTTCGCTTAGAATCTATCCATAGAAGGTACCTCCTCCTGTCAGCAGTATCTAGACCATAGATAAATTATATATTCCAGATTTACCCAATTTCCCTTTATACCTCCTTAAACCGATTTTATTTGTCGTGTGTGTGAGCCTGCGTATGCGTATTTTATTTAATGCACACACTGAAAACTAAACTTATTTTGAACGAATTCTGAAATGTTCTGATTTTGAACATTGGTTTAATTTGATAATGGTGGCATCCGTGCTGTAATGGCTAAGAAGCTTCTCACGCACGGAAGGTTCCGGGTTCGATTCCCGGTAATAACACAAACATTAAATGTGACTTTGGTATTATGTGTTATTATTCACTATTTTAATTGAGCCTCTTGATCTGTTGTGATGTCAAAAAAAATAAATAATAATAAACAATGTTTTGAGTATGTCCAAATGTTTGTAGAAAGGCTGGATTTCCTCCCTTTGGAGTAATTTAGATTTAATTTTTTTTAACAGAGAGGGAAAACACGTTTAAAAAGTTAATATTAAAATCTATGCATTTACAGGGCGTATGATCTGTCATTGGCTGATCAACCTTTCTACAAACATTTGAAAATACTTGAAACGTTGTTTATTGAACTAACTGGTATAAGAAGTATAAAAATTGAAAAATTATTTTCAAACGTTGCCTAGCAGGTGGTAGAATGGTTCAGCCGGATAAATCTCACCCTCATAATAAAGGTTTCAGCTCTTTTACTTTACAAAAGTCAACAGACGGAAGAGTTAGAGAAATGTGGATGTTTAAACATAGGCAGAATTGTAGATATTACAGAGTGCGTAAAGTGGCCACAACAGCCAATGATAAGTCAGTATCCCAGTAAATGCCTAGACTTCCATATTACCCCCTCAAAAATATTTTCCCTTTTCTGTTGCAATAAAAAAAAATAAAAAAAAGTTTTTATTTAAGTCATTTTTTGACAATTCTTGATGAAATTTCAATGTAATTATATAATAAGTTATGTTTAAGTTTTTTTTTTTTTTAAAAAGTTCTTATTATTTTTCAAATATTTAAATTTTCAGACCATTAACTAAAAGTCATAAATAACTTGTGCTGGAAAAATGGAAACCGAGTTGTCGTCGAGTGGAATTTGAACCTCGGACCTTTGGCCCGTGAGTCCACAATACTACCACGGGACCACAACCCGGTTCTATTCTCCTCATTCTTGGAAGCTCGTTTTTTTCCCAAACATTGTCGTAGGTACAACCATGAGCGCCGCAGGCAAGATTTCGATTTGGCGCCCCCAAGACTTCTTTCTAAGAGAAAGAGAAAAGGAGGCTATGGGTCTGCAAAGTGCGCCCCCTGAGGGTTGCGCCCCTAACAGTCGCCCGCCTGGCCAGCCCCTAGCTACGACCCTGCTCTCCACTGCTGGATATAGGTCTCTTTCAAATTTGTCCGTGTTTTTCTGTCCTGGGCACTCTGTTTCCATCCATGTCCCACGAGATCGACGCTGTCGCTAGACCAACTTCTCTGTGGTCTCCCCACATCCTTTTATTTTCAACGAGTATCTAATTTAATACATTGAGGGTTCACCTTTCAACTTCTTGTCTCGCCACATGATCATATCTTCCAGTCGGAAGATTCCCATTAGAGAGAGAAAGCGCTTATTGGTCAAATCAGAACAGTTGTTACAATAGACGAAAGTGCTGGATATGAGACAACTGTACCTAAGAAGCACTAACATACTTCTGAAATAAGAGGAGATATCTCAGCACAATGTCCGTACGAGGTTTTTCCAGAGCACGAATTATGTCATACGCAAAAACCGTACGACTTTTGCTCAGAAACATCTTTCATTTATCGCACCGAGAGTGTTCAATATTTTGGAAGAGCGTATTTAGCTCTCAAAAACAAAAAAAATTTTTTGAGAAAGGTGTTAAGGACTGGAATTTCTTTAGTGGGAGGGATTTGAATGTGAAACTCCTTGACGATTTTCGAATGTTTAAGTTTACTGTTTACCATATCGATGTTCCATATATATTTTTTGGAATTATTTCTGTGTTTCTGATCCTATATTTGTAGTGATATACTCATGTGTCTGTGTCAACTAATTGCTCGTCCTATCTCAACACAGGACCTTTAGTCCCTTGGACTCAAATACTGCGCAATAAACTAATGTTTATAAAAACTACAATAAAAAGAATTGGAATAAAAACGCCAGAATTCGAATATCGATGGTGAAAGTGGAGAGCACAGTACAAGTGATTGGCTTGATATATGCAACAAGAATACGATCTACAACTTGTACACACCTCTCAGACTACACTTGGAAACACCACGATTGACTTCAACTTCAACGTCAGCTCAGTCAGACTATTGTGCCCTACGTTTCATATTTGAGTTATCGTCGACCAATTTTTTTATACGTTAGCAATTTGTGTGGGATTATGTAGTTTAGGGCTGGAGTTCCTACCCCAGCTAGAGATTGACAGAGAAGACACGAGGTTGCCGTTTAATGCGTATTAACTACATGGTGAATAAATAGTAAATTGTGTTGCGCGAGTGTAACGTCGATGATGGGTTGAAGAGACTGCACTTGAACTACATGCTGGAATTGAGTGACTTCGTCGAACTGGACTGACTGACTGAACTGAACTTGTTGGGCTGACTGACTTTGACTGCGTTATGTGGTTTCTTTATAGGCGACGTTCATTTCTTCATGGTAAGGACGATGTGAATTTACTGCAGAACTATGCTCCTGATTTCATATGCAGTACTCATAGAGTTGCATTAAATGTGATATTGAATTCTACAGAAAATGATGACATCGCTTTCTTCTGTCATCACACTATTTCGGATGAAAGGTTTTAGCACGAGTGTGTCATCGATTATGGAGTATAAACCCCACATTTGTACTTATGATTTCGATGAATAAATGTTAGTATGTCGTAATTTTATTTCAACAGTGTTTGATTGTGTCCAAATGCTTACAGACTGGCTGGATTTCTTCTCTAGGGAGTTGTTCATATTTCAATTTATTTCAACAGAGAAGGAAAACATTTTTGAGAAGGGAATATAGAAGTCTAGGCATTTACAAAGCTAATGACCTGTCATTAGCTGGTTTAAGTGGCAACTTTACACACTGTGCAACATTCACCATTCTGCCCATGTTTGAACATCCACATTTCCTCAACTCTTCCATCTGTTGACTTTTGTGAAGTAAAAGAGCTGAAACCTTTATTACGTGAGTGAGATTCATCCGGCTGAACCAAATCACCTACTAGGCAACGCCTGAAAACAATTTTCCAATTTTAATACTTCTGGAAGAGTTGAGGAAATGTGGATGTTAAAACATGGGCAGAATGGTGAATGTTACACAGTGTGTAAAGTGGCCACTTAAACCAGCCAATGATAGGTCATAAGCCCTGTAAATACCTAGACTTCCATATTCCCTTCTCAAAAATATTTTCCGTCTTTGTTGAAATGAATTTAAATTATTTTATTTCTCTCATTTCAACTTTCTTTCAGACAAACAAATCAAAAGAATCTCCCAATAACGAGAGGAACGCATATAATTTCGCATTCACGAAATAAAGATTCGACGAAAGTATGAAGAACGTAATGCTTAATTGTTCTCTCTCTCTCTTTTACACATATTATTACAATAATAAATGCTGTTTCTCTTGCACTTACAGAATAATATTTGTTACGTCAATAACATATTTTATCCAAAGGCATCCTCTATTTTGAAATGTCGTATTTTGGCGCCGTTATTCAAACCAAGTTTGCTAAAAATCTATCTAGTCCTGTCCGCAGTAAGTAGGCCTATCTGATACGTTTGACGTTTGGTAGAATGTTCCATTTCAAAACCGAAATGTTAATTTCCCGCGCCGTGTTCGCCGTTGGTAACACCAACTTCCAGTCGGAACTGGCGGCGTAAATCAAAAGCTACGTATCCCAAAATGGAACATTCCATAACTATTGTTGTATTATAAATTGTATAGAAGATTGCGTAAATTCAATTTAGTTGATAGTGAATTCATCTTTGCTATCAAAATATAAATGTTAACAGTATTTTGAGTATCCAGGAACCGTTTTTCTGGATTGATATGCCATGCGGCCTATACGTCCATCAATTTTTTATTTTATTTATTTATTATTATTTTTAAAACCGTTAGAGTTATATAAGATACTAGCGGACCCGACAGATGTTGTCCTGCCCGAACGTTGGATTGTCTGCTATCATCTTGGAAAAATACTTTTCATCTAGGTACTTGTTTGTGATTGAATTCCAAGACTAAAAATTGTTGATATTCAAAAAATATTGAATTTAAGTCGGTATTTGTTCATGGTTGAATTCCAAAACATAAAATAAATATTTTTTCAAATGTGGCATTCTTTTTGCAAACGTCAAACTCCGGTCGCCTCACGAACAAAGTGGTGTACTTATGTAGGAATACGATTTTTTTAAATGTATTGAATTTAATATTATTTTAGTGTTCCCAAAAATCTAATAAAAAAAAATAAATAGGTAGAAATTATAAGCAATTTAAGGAAAGAATCTTATTGAGATCCACAAAAAACAAATGATGTTTGTAAATATTCAAAAACAAACTTTTTATATACACAAAAAAACAACATCTTTCCATTTTTTTGCAAATGCATTCTCCTTGAATGCAATCCTGGTAGATCGATGAATAAAATATTTATGCTCCTAACTTTTTTTTTACATATTCGATTAAAGATTTTAATGTCTACGAACACGCACAGCTCAAAGATCTATATTTCTATGAAAACCGCATGTAAATCGGTTAAGCCGTATAGGAGGAGTACGGTGACATCACATGTACAGAGGAATTATATATATAAAAGATATAAGATATATATAGATATTGCCCTATACTCGCAAGTTCTATAAAATATCTTGTGCCCAACAGGATAAGACTCTAAACTTCATTTAATTTATCGTTACCTTACTAAAAATACATTAATTGAATATGCTATTTTTTCTCCTTGTCAATTAGGTCAGATAAGAAAGTCCTTGTGAAATTATAAATCATTTTGCTTGAAGGTTTCAATTACAAGGTCCGCTTTTTCTTGAAATTAAAGTTACTTGTAACTTCTTAAACCCTTGTAGAATTAAACTATTCACGAGAAACGAAGTATTTTCTTCCAAGTCGTGAAGCAGGTTCTACATTGTTGGCAAGCTGAGGAAATAATGTTTTTAATTAAAACTTCTTTAAGATTATCCTTACAAAGAAGTTGAGTTGAATAATTATAGTAGAAAAGATTTCTTTGATGAGAGATTTAGAGGCGACATTCCATTTAGTGCATTACTTTTGATTAAACATCTGATTATCTCAACAAGATTTATGAAACAAAGATACAATCAAATGAAAGAAAAAAACGATTTTTTATGTTTTAATAAACAAGGTTAATACCATTTCCTATGTTTAAGTCTGTAGAAACTAAAATAACCAATAAAACAACACGTTTTGAAAATGTAATAAAACATTAATTCTGATTGTTTCCACGTTATACATTTTTCGTTAGTATCTGTATTTTATTTTAAATTATACCTACGTCAATTTGTTGCATTTTATGTATTATCTCAGAATAATAATAATATATAAATGCATCAACGTAACAATTGAATGATTGTTTATATAATCCTAACTCAATTCGTAATCTAGTAATTCGGAGCATAAAAATAATAATAAATTGTCTCATGTAATTTTGTATAACTAAGAAAAAGTGATCATACTTGAATGTATGAATACTAATATGATATATTTTCAAGCAGTTTTGATTACGTTTTCTAATATTTTACTTAAAGTAATTTTGTATTGATATTTTAAGAAAAGGCATAATTAATACTTTTTGTTTACGAAAGCTAAACTATCCAAAAATAGATTTCAATTTTAAACTAATTATGATGTCAACAATATTTTTAGTTTGTTTAAATTTTTGTAGACAAGGACCGGATTCACCTCCCTGGGGAGCTGTTAATATTAACATATTACAACAAATATGAAGAAAATTTTAGAGAAAAAATATGGGCAGAATGGTGAATGATACACAGTGTGTAAAGTGGCCATTTTAACCAGCCAATGACAGGTCATAATCCCCGTAGATGCCTAGACTTATATATAACTACTACCATCACGCCTTTCCCCTGTAGGGGTAGGCAGAGAGAATGGACCGCCACACACGTATATCCTGGCATACAATCCTAGCCTCTTCCACATTCATACATCTTGTCATACATGCCCTTCGGTTCTGTCTGCTTTTGACATGACCAGATTTAAGATTTTGGTTTATCATTACCACCTCTGAAATGTTCTTCTTCTTTGATGTAATACGTTAATAATTATGATGTTTTTTGTAAAGCTTTTTCATTTCATTGGGTATTTTTGTCAACATTATTTATAACCGTTTAAAATTTTGGACTAATTTTAAATGCAACATAAAAATAAACCAATAGGTACGAGTAGGTACTAAAAATAATATAATCCATTCTAACACAATATTATAAATGCAAAAGTATGTGTCTGCTTTTTTGTGTTTCTGTCACGTCAGAACGGAACTACCGATTTATGTGATTTTTTGCATAGAGATAGCCGAAGAGATGAGAAGTAAAATAAAATACTTTTTATCCCGAAAAAAATATCACTCCTCTTTTTTTTTGCGGGAAAATGATTTTTTCTTTTGAGTCGCAAAGGAGCAATCGATTGACGTGAGTTTTTGCATAGGAATAGCCGAAGAGCTGTCAAGTATCACAAGTTACTATTCATACCAAAAAATATCACTTAATTAGTAAAAACTCTTGGTAGAAAAATTTAATTCTTAGTGGAAAGATGGATATATTATATTAAAATGAAATTGCGATGCTAAGACCAACAATCGATCAGGCTACTTTTTATCCCGAATATATATCTCATTCCATAGGGGAAATTCTTATTGCTAAACAATTGAATTAACTTATTTCTCCCTAATGCCGTGCGCGCGAAGCCGTGGGTAAAAGCTAGTATTGAATAATAAAAGAAAAACATCAGTAACGTAAAATAAATTCATCGCTTTCGCTTATTTCGTAAGTACCTACTTGAGAATAAATTAAAAAAGGGTAATACCAAAAATAAACCTATTCTCCAAAAATATTATTATTTTCCATTTGAGTTAATTTACCTTAGATCCAGTTGAGCGGGCTATTTTTGCTTTTGGTGACGAAAATATGTATTTCTGGGAGAAAGGGATTTTTAATATTCCAAAACAGCGCGCAAAAAAATGCTTATTCGAGATGTTCCAACGACAGATCCCCCTTAAGATCTAGTGACTTTGCGTGTTTGTGAATCTTTGCCGACGGAAAAAAAATGGATCGAGAGTTAAATTATTCAGATCAAAAATGGCGCATTTTTAGTTTTGGTAATCGATTTTGAAAATTTACGCTTTATGCTTAACTTTTTACTTGGAAAAACGTTTTCATCTGCAGTTTCACGTGTTAAAAGGCATTTTTAAACCTACTTTAAATGTTTGCAGACAAAATACTAGACTTCACCCTCTAGGGAATTATTAAGTTTATCAAATCACAACTGGGATGGAGAACATTTCAGAGAAGGAAATACGGAAGTCTAGACATATACAGGACTAATGAACTTTCACTGGCTAGTTTAAGTAGCCACTTTACACACTGTGTAACATTCACCGTTCTATGTTTGAAAATCTGTATTGCGTCAATTCTTCCATCGGTTGGTTTTAGTGAAATATTATTATTTTTATTATTTATTGTTGATATTATAAAGAAATGCCTAGTAGGAGAAAACCGGTGCTGAGGCAGACTAACATAAACGTTTATTTGTATATTTCCATATGCATACGCATACATGTGTGTACACATATACACATATAAACATACATACACATACACACATACATAGATACATATACACGGTTTTTCCGAGTATATTTCGTTTATTAATCTACATAATATGTCACTGTTGATATCTCAAATACATAAAATTAAATATATGGATAAAAAAGGGGGTCCAGTAAATTCGATTGAAATATAATAATAGTTTTACTGCGATCGGATCGCAGAATTAAGTTCTGTTTATATTGTATGCTAAAATATATTACGGTGTATCTATCGTACTGTATTATCGCCTATAACCAAATACATGAATAGGAAATAGCAATGTATCTGAACATTTTACGCTCACGATAAGGTATTATATTGGCCACCTTCGAGTTATATAATAAGGATCAGCCCTTTTAGGGATAAGTGGGACACCTCACATAAAGATGTTCCCGGTAAGGATATACATACGAGATGATCCCTTGTTTATATTATGAGCCTTTTATAGGCCTATAACTGAACGCCTTGATGATGTGTCAATTTTTCTTGGCACAAACAATATGGAAATTCAAATAGGTGGAAATTCTGGTCGAGAGGTAAATTCATATGCTATAAAATATATATGTGCCTTCATCTAATCGATTGAAGTCTGTTAATGCTCGTTTTTGTAACGGCCATATTCATAAAATCAATATTTTAATCATAATGTAACACGGCATTTACATATATTATTATAATTTGTACAAATAAAATATGTAATGCAATGTAATATGTAAAGTTTAAAAGGACATATTTTTCATAAATATATAAATCTAAATCTAATATATATAAAACTGAAGAAACATTTTAACTTCCCATTTGAATACGTACACAGGGCCGCGATTATAAACGCTATCTTCATCGGTACATATCGAGACGATAGAAACTAACATCGATAGTTATGGATGACAATGTGTATATTTGTATGAAATTTCAACGTTTCTTTGTCGGTTACCTGTAATTAAACATGTTTTAAAAAATGATTACTTATTTTATTTCTCATACGGAAAACTTAAATTTACTTTGTAGATAAAATTCAAGATACATTTTAACTACCGATTAAAATATGGGCCCTGAGATGTCTAGAACTATAGAGTAGCATAGTAAATAAACGTTTTGAATACGTGGTTCATGTCTTCTTAGCCAGGAATCGAACTTATGACCTGGTAAATTTTATATTTAAGTGATTTAAAAAATACATGTAGATATCGAAAGCATATTTTATATGACGATTGAAAGCCCCATCAACTTATTTGGAAGAACAATTAATAAATAGGTGCGAAGGTTTTCACGGACACTGTTATCAATTGGTTTATTTTTTAGGTGATACCGTGTCTGTTGGATTTGTTACGACGTTTCGGCTACCATTGCAGGAGCCATCTTTAGGGTTTTGTATAAAAAAGTATGTGTTTAAGTACTAGTAATTTGTACCGTGTCGCAGTCGGCAGTAGGCACATTTCTATTCATTTTTGTAGTATGTAGAACTGGGAACCATGTTGAGTTTAATTTAAGCCCGTCGCCTTTGTTTATGTTATTTCTGTGTATTTCAATTGCCTCTTTTTTTATTCGTGTTTATTTATTCTATCATTATTATTATTACATTATTATTTATTTTTTGTTTTCAATAGCCCCCCCCCCCCCTATCACCGTCAGTGCACCTTAGTATACAGGATGTTCTTTAAACCCTGTCACATTCAAAACCACGATGATTAGTATGGGCAAGAAGACATACAAGCATATTTAAAAAAATATTTAGAACAAAGATTTTTTTTTAAATAAAATATTTAAAAAAACAAATGGTTGCTTACTTCTGCAGGGTAGAAGTGAGAGGAGTGCGGCGCAGTATCAGATCCTTTAATCTCCCCTCCTCGCTTCTCCCCTGCAGAAGTAAGCAACCATGTGCTTTTTTAAATATTTTATTTTTTTAAATTTTATTAGTTCTAAAAAAATATTTTAATGTGCCAATATATCTTCTTGCTCATACTGATCATCGTGGTTTCGGATGTGACAGGGTTTAATGAACACCCTGTATAAAATCAATTTGTATGCTACCCTCAATCTTATTTCCTTAATTCTGACGGTGATAGTCGTGGTGGAGCGGGATGCGAACCTCAGACCTTTGATCCGTGAGTCCAAGACATTAGCCACGGAACCGCAACCCGAATCAGTTTGAATTTATTGAATAAAACCAACCCACGGCAAAACAAGTCCAGGAAAAAAATATTTGATTCGAAATTATTGATGGTAAAAAATAAATAAAGCTCTATGAAAATATATCTTTGGAACTAAAATAAATGCGACAATCCACTTTCAAAGTATAAAACGTCAACATTATTTTGGACATAATAAAAACGTAAAAACCATAAAACCATCTGCACTTAAGATTTAAGTATATTTTAAGTATTATTCTCCAGTTTATAGAAATGTCACATTGAGGATAAAATATTATCCGGAATACTTAATAAGGTTAAATTTGATGGTCAAGTTTTAGTAAAATGGTGATGCAGCTTTTTGACCGTATCTCTATCGAAATACATATACGTAAATTTAATAATATGTAAATACGAGGGTTGATTGATATGCCCCCCCCCTGACCTACATATTTCGAAGATGAGAAAAAGTTTTTGAACCTTATTTTTCCACGCGGTCCCTCTGGACTTTTATACACTTCTTCCAGCGATGCTCCAACATTTCAAAATCTTCTAGGTAGAATATTTATCCGACATCCGCCAATCACTCTTCTACACAGCCAATGACCTCATTGTTGACCAAAAATATATTTGCCCGCAAATGTTCTTTGAGTTTTGGGAACAGCCGGTAGTCACTGGGTGCCAGATCAAGTGAAGATGATGTTTAACTAATTTAAACGCAGCTTCGTAAAAAGCAGCCGTTGACACTATTTTTATTCTTATTCTTCGTGGTGGGGGTCAGTGCTATGCAAGCTCTTGATGTCACTGCGACTTGTGAAAATCTGCTGTGACGGGTCCCTGTGAATAGTTCTCAGCGAGGAGAGTTTACATATAGCTAAATCTCCCTCTCCAAACCCAGATCCGTCAAGTATCGGGCTATTAGGTAGGGGGCAAGCTCTTTGACAACCTCCATTGATACTAACGTCTTATGTGCTGGAGCATTATCCTTATGAAGAAAAAAAACGGCACATTGCAGCATTAAGCAGTAGTCAGTGACCTCTTTTAACCAAATCGTTGCAGGTTTCAACTTGTTGCTTGGTACTTTACACGTAGGCATATAAGGCTACAGAATACGTACACATCAGGTCGACTGTTTAGCGCGATGTAGGTTAGGTGGAGCATATCAAATATCAATCGACCCTTGTTTTATTGTACATACGGCACAATTCTATGAACTTATAATAAACGATGAGCTATAACTTGGTTGCCAAGTAATTAAAAAACATATTTTACGAAGCAGACAAAGCAGTCGTTGCGTTTGTGACTCTAGTTAATTTCAGAGTATTTTAAAGACTGCAATATTTTGGAGGCAAATCTAGAACCCCTGAGAGATTTTAATAACAATTGGGTAATATTAAGCGGTGATCACTTGAACCACATATGGACAACCCTTGGCCCACGGAAACGCGGAGATTCGTTCACACTAAAATTCGTAAATAAACTCAAAACCTCGAACGTGTGTGTGATTTATTGGAGTTTTATAATAAGATAAATAGTAACATTATCAGCGAGTTTCAAATTATCCTTTATTATTAGCATCAAAATATACCATGTGATATTCAATAGTAACAAGGTACAGCTTTACATTAGAACCTTTTTTGATCCGAAGCTTTCAATTCGATTTTCGAAGAAACTAATAAATGCATCCGAAACGTTGGAATAATTTCAGTCCAGAGCGCGTCAGTACATGTTATGTTAAAAGGGATTTTACTGGACTAGAACTGCAGTTAATTTATCATGAAAACGATTTCAATACAGAGTGCATCGTGACTTTTTCATGTTGAATGCATTATTGCGATTTAAATGTATACGGAGTTTGCTGACTACTATATGTTTCGTATGTGTGAATGGTAATTTAAAAATTACGACCCGCAACTTGAGGAAAATAGGCTAAATAGGCCCAAACTAGAAAAGAGTTACCCGTGCCTTAAACTTACATGTTATACGTCCTGTGTGTATGTTAACTGCCAAACACTATTCTGAAAAAAATAATATATTCTGGTTCTAAGGGTTGGGTTCAAGTCGAAATATTTTGAGACGTAAATTAATATAGTTGGACATCAGAAACTGGAGACAGCTCAAGACAGAGACGAAGTAAGACATTTCATGGATAAGGCCAGAATCCCTCAGAAGCGTCTACACTTAAACGGATAAAATATAAGATATTGTTGTGCTCACCTGTATCTTATTTCGACATCGTTGTCATTATCAACCCGAAGTGGTCCATATCTCCGCTGCGCCAGCCTGATCCTCCGTTCTCTCCAGAGATCCTGCTCCTTATCCTGTTGTTCCTCTTCAACCCCGAAAAACAGAGCCGTCTCTCTCTTCACAAAGTTCCTCACTTGCTCCTTTCTAGACAGTGATCTTCCTAATCTAGGAGAGACATCCGCTGGCGGCGACGCCGGGGGAGTCGCTTGAATCATCTGCTGTTGCATCAGCTGTTGTTGCTGCTGCAACATTTGCTGTTGTTGATTGCTAGCCTGCTGTTGCATGATTTGCTGCTGTTGCTGGTTGCTGGCCTGTTGTTGTTGCTGTTGCTGCTGGGGCGTCATCTGTTGCGTCGGCAGCGGGGAGGACATGGGCGGGGGGTGTGAGGATGGAGCTGGAAGTTGCGCGGGAGCAGATTGGCGCTCGCTTGTCGACGCACCGCTGCTCGATTGGTTCCCGCCTTGTGACGACATGTTATTGCCAATTGATGTCACAGGTCGCCTGAAAAAAGAGAAACATAATTGTATTACTTGTGTGTACTTAAACCAAATTAAACCACCACAATAGTATGATAAAACTCCATATTAATGAAGCCTCAAAATTTTGCGATATCCCGAATGAACATATTAAGTTCTCCAAAAGAATATTCGTAATTAGAATTTATTCCAGGAAAGAGATCACTGTGAGATGTTGCAAAGATTTTTTTTATTTTATACCGTAAAGTATAATATATTAATGCTACGTATAGTTTAACAATAATAAAGAATTGCTGATTAATCAAATATTTAACTAAAGCTATCAAATTGAAAAATTTCTTCCTCATATGTGATTTTCCATTTCATAATCTCTCTAATTACTAATTTACTTATTTATTTATAAATTATATGTACGGCCTAAGCCAATAACAACAGTTATATGAAGAAATAAAAAGAACATAAAACTATGTAGCAAAGACAAACAAGAGCAATAAAATAATGATATATAATATTTTAAAAAACACGATCAAATAAACAACTTCGAAAAGGGACGAATGCATCGATACTGGAAGAGCTTCATATTACAACTCGTCTATCGGTGGTGTGTTTGAGAAGGATACTGTCTTTTTTGGACATATTGCTAGACGTGAGCCAGACAATCTAGAAAAGGCAATAATGTCTGGCCGAGTTGAAGGTAGGAGAAGCCGGGGTAGAATCCCATATAGATGGACTGACCACATAAAGAAGGCTACGGGGCTAAATTTTGATGAGTCAGTTCGTCGGGTTGAGGACAGACTAGAGTGGAAAAGACTAATCAGAAGTGTTCATGGTGATCACCTTAAACCGACTCAAAAGAAGAGGAATATATTGGCATATGCACTACCCCATCTAACAATACCAATAGTAACAATGATTGCACAATTGAGCAATAAGCCATTTTTAAATTATTAATTAAAAAAATATTCCTTAATCTAATTAAAATAATAATACCCATATTCTCTTAATTATCATTCTACGCAATAACAGAAAGCAAACGATTTTTGAATACCTATTTGAAATCGTTAATTGTTTTACATTATTCTTTATTTATTTATGTAGGTACATTTGATGTTTACAATTAAATATAAAACATAGTTTAGATTTTTTTTTACATTTTTTATGCTTACATTTTTTTTTCTTGAATACCTTAATTGTTTTATTTTTTTACGTTGTATTTTTTTTTATTATACCTTATACTTGTTTTTGTTTTCTATAATATCCTTTCGCATTTAAATATTGGCAAATACGCATTTCATATTTTTTTTATTTCTATTTTTTTTGCGATAATATGCTTGCTTGATTATTAATTTAATACTTTATTTGCTTTGTTTGCCTTACACAATATATTTTCGTTAAATTATACCTTTGCATTTTTTATTTATATGCTTACTGTTTTTTCCTGTTTATCTTTATTTATTTTTTTTACTTTGTTTATCTTTTTTATTTAATCTTTTCAAATTTTTCTAACTTAAGTTATTTCATATTGTTTCTGTTTATTTTGTGTTTTATTTTTAAGTATATTAGTATGTATTTTTATTTTATTCGAATTTGACTCCTATGCCTTTATAAATGTTCTTTTATTATTTTCAAAGATTGTAAAACTCAAATTGCTATTTGATCGTAGCAAATATAAAACTTTGCAAGTGATTGAGAAAAAACTAAAAAAAAGGAAAAAGCAAATATGACTGCATCGTAGTAGAATGTGAAACAAATTGTATTCGAATAAATAGATTTACTTCAAACGAAAGTCAGAAACATGAATAAAGATTTAATTCCCTGTGATCACATTAATTTCCTTTATGTTAAAAGCAATCAGTAAAATATTATTTCAGTTCAAATAATATATTCAGTGATTTAAAAACAAACGTTTTACTAACAACATACCTACAAAGTTATAAATGAAATTATTATTATTATTATATCTGAATATTTCAGAGATTCCTGAAACGAAAAATATTTCATGGAAACATAAATATTGTACAATGAATATTTAACTTCGAGAAGGCCAAGAGGCACAGGTATTACAGTTAAGTTGTAAATCACGGTACAAAACATTTCTATTAGTGTATGTAGTGTAGTGTATTTATCCCTTAATAAGTTGGTTTATAACATCTAAAAAATTATTTATTTATTTATTAACGGACATTGTCCATGTATACAATTTATAAGGTTTAAATATTACAATAAAAGAATAGTTTAAAACATTTAAAAAAAAGAAAGAAGCATTGACAAACATAAGGGACATCGAGACAAGATCTGGACTATTTATTTAGTGCTCGTTTAAATCGTTGTAAACTTAAACCAAAAAAGTCCAGTTCTTGTCTTGAATAAACAATACGACAAAGACGTGTCATTGGAGAATTAAGGCCATAGTTTGTTCTATGCTGATCGATGAACAGTACTTTATTGTTTCTCAATCTGCGAGTCGGAATATTGAATTTTACTTGTCCCAGTAATGATGGAACATCGATTATACCATTTAGTATGCTGAACATATATATGGAGTCAATATTAGTTCTACGTTTTTGTAGGCTATAAATTTTTAACATTGACTCTATTTCAGCATAAGAATAATTATCTCTCTCTAGTCCGAGCATGTTAACATTTAACAAAATCACATTTAATATCAAAAATATCAAAAAAGTCTTTAAAAGCTTTATTTTTTTTGTATATATTATAAAAAATATTACTGTTCAAATGTTTCAATTTTGGTGGCCATTTTCAACGAGTTGAAAACAACTCACAATAGAAAATGAAAATCGAGTTGCAGTGGAGTGGAGTTCGAGTCTCGGACCTCTGAAAATTTCTTCAGATAACTCACTGTACAATTATAAACCCTTGTGTGATGAGTTAAAAGACTCTTCAAGTTTTTCTCCTCATTGGTAATCTTACCTTTTTTTATCCCCAGTTTTAAATGGATGTCTTTTTTGGTTAAATTTAACTATTACTTTTATTTTATTTATCAACTAAATTATTCAATTAATTAAATTGCAACATTATGTAGCACTGATTGAAAACAGAATTTTTCACTATTTATTTGTTATCTTAAAAATATTAAAATTATAAATTAAATATTCAAATTATTGTAAGACGTCACTTCTCATTATGTACCTAAGAATTGTTTTTTCTTTTACGCAATGGAAAAAGTTAATGTACGTGTAAAAATATATAAAAATTGTATTTTGTAGTGATATTGTATGTTTATATTTGTTTATCTGAATCTGAAATATATTTTATTTGTCATTTTACAATGAGCAAGCCGATTGGTTGGTTTTGAGTATAATCCTCATTGCTTTATTCTGTAGAATTCAATTGATTTAGAAATTGAATAAAAAATCTAATTATGTATTTTAATCTTACAGGAAATCGATTCTAGGTCTTCTTGGCATTTTCGCCATTACTTAAAATAGACGCCCTTTATTTGAAATAAATGTTTGTGTTCTTAGGATATACATCTTTTTTTATTTGACGGCCATTTTGGCTAGAAATACAATATACTCGTATAAATGTTCTAGAAAATAAACATTAAATTATGACGCGTATACTCGTTTATGAGAAAGTGTTGCGTACTCAAAGGTCAGAGGTCTAAAGTTCGATATAAACCTATAAATTACAACTATATACATCATTGCTAATAGTGAGTGACTTGAAACACAATGAAAACGACTCTCAACATTGAAATTTGTATAAGTTTTATTAAATAATAAAATTATCGTATTCAGATTATTTAAAATACATTGTTTAGATAAGCTTTAAGGCATCTGACAATTAATTGATTCCTGGTGTTATATACAGAAAAAATATTATTCCATTAAGAAAGAATTGTTAAATTGGTTAAAATCTGAGTAAACTTTGGAGTTAATTTTAATAAAGTATTATTTTATAATTTAACACACTTAATATACGCTTGTATATCCAAATTTATTTACAAGTTGCTAAGATAGAAGTAAACTGTACTTGACATAATTTAGATAACTCATTTGAGAGACAATCCTGATCTTAATAAAGGCATCTCGTACAAGCAAGTTGAGAGAATTTATTATACGGATTTAAACTTTAATGATGTTGTATCTCGACTAACTTGGAGTATGCAATCAGACGTCAACCTTTACAATGAATTTGTTTAGGTTATTATTTGCAAATTAATAATTGTTATAATCAGTAATCACTTTTTTCGTTAAACGTTTTGAGCATAATTTCAAATAAAATTGCGGTTTATAAAATTTAAATTGAAAATAAATAAAACCACTCGATTTTCAACAAAAAAATGGGGTTTTTTAATATAAGAGAAACCAATAAAAAGACTATGGTCCTTAAAACGGCTTTGAGGTATGTAAAGGGAATACTTTCATACGTTTCAAGCAGTAGGGAGCGGAGTCTTTTTTTATAGGTAAGCTACCTTTTTTACTTAAATCTGTACGTACATAATAATATAAGTAATATATAATATGAGGCGCTGAAAGCTATATAAGCTTGAGCGACATTTAACATCAATGTATAAACATTAAAGTGGGCCGATGATGTATGAAGTTTTTTTATTTTTTAAAAATATTAAGACATTTTAGATCACATTGATTTTTTTTTTTAATTCCTAATACTTTTGGCCCCTAACCAAGGTTTGAAGTCTATAACTGTCTGAATTTTTCGTTCATTACCCATATTGACAAAATTATTTTTTTGTTAGTAAATCAACTAAATCGCATTACAAATTCGAACACGTTTTAAAACTATCGAAATGCAAAAAGTTTACACTCCGCAGAACTGATTTCGTTGAGCGCCTGGCTAATATTGACGAAAACAATGTGTCATTAAAACAATGCTACCCATTTATTACAAAACAAAGTGCAACTTACGCCCTTAATGCTTATTTAATAAGATTTAGTACACATTATAAAATTTAATTGGACTGATTTTCTTACTTATATACGAAATGACAGCCGGTTTAGCGCAAAAAATCAACTTTTTCGAAAACTTCAAGCTCTGGTTGAGGGCCAAAAGTAGTATCAATTTTTTTGTTGTTGATATTTTTTGCATTCCGAATAATCCAAAAGACAACTTCTGAGACCCCTTTCATTTCAAAGTTCGTAAAAAAAAATATCGCCTCACCGAATATACATGTTTTAATGTTGCTTAATTGGTAGGGATAGAAATATTTTTTATACTGATTTACACATACATAGGTAGATAAATGATTTTTTTTTAGAGTACTTTATGTACCTTGGTAGTCATAGAAGGCGTGTCTATGGAACTGCCTTTCTTTCAAACATGTGGTTTTATGTGCACTTACATACTTTTTTTATAATCCTTTTTTTTACTTTTATATTTTTTCACCTTTGTTTTATTGTGTACTTTTTCATTTGTATGCGTTTTCTGCAACTTTAAAAGCAAACTGTCAGTTATGCAGTTTTTGTAAAAAATTCTTCAAGTTGCTTAAAAAGTGACTTATTGGAACATCATCATCATTCCCTTTCCGCACCTAACGGTAAACCAATCGCAGCGTATCTTAATTTGTTTTTGTTACATGAAGATAAGAAGATCAGTCATACGCGTCAGGTACCAGTCCAGGGACTATGAAATATTCTTGTGTAAAAACACCTTTTTTTCTATTATTTTATTTTGTTTAGTTTTATGATAAACATAGTCCAATATATATTTACAACACAATATTATATTAACCTATGTATATTCACTATTTACAAAATATATCATCTAGTATTTTTTACATATATACTCTTTACATTTCATATTTTTTAAGATTAATTTATTTTTACAAATAAAATAACAAACATAATGGTATTTTTGTTCCCGCAAAGCCGAGGCTAGTCTTTTTTCAAAAAAATATTAAAGATAAGTACATAGTTTAATAATAAATTAAGAATATAATATACATATGTGCATACTTAAGTTTCACTTGTTGTTTTTAATAAGTTTTTGTTTATGTTTTTTTCCTCACGATTTTTAACAGGTATTAAATAAACCAGTTTTGGTACTACACTCCCCATTGTTGTATCTACACAGTAGTTCTTCTGTCGTGGCACCGTCAGCTGCTGTGCCGATACTTGTCGAGTCACGATCTGGTGGGTTACTTTGGATTTCGAGATGAATCGAGAAAATGATCTGTCACTATCTTATACTGACACTGTTTGTCAATCGGCAAAACGTTAACATAATCTAATAATATTTTATTATTGTCTTTTGCCTCAATCTTTATTTTTACAGGCAAGATAGTTTTTAAAATTTGTACGTGTAGGTTCAAGACTCTGTCGGTATAAGATTTGAAACTTAGGCCCCATATTCTTAATCCATATTGAATTATTGGGTAACTAGCCTCGAGTAAACCTGTCTCAGCACTGGGTATGGTAGGTATGGTTTGAAGTGGTACATGTTAAGCAAGCAAACTCTTAGCTTATTGCCAACTGATTTTGCCTGTTCTTCCCAATTAAAAGTGAAAACTTTAATAATACCTAAATACTTATATTTTGATACAGGATCTATTTTTGTGCATTTACAGTCTTGTAGATTTTAAAACGTGAGTGTGTGCATTTATTAATAAATTTTCTCTTGGTCTATTAGATGAAGTCGTAATATGTAACGCTTTCGTTTTTTCCGTATTTATTGTTAGGCTTTAATCATGTGACCATCTTAAAACTGGATAAAAACCCGATTGCAGTTTTTGCTGCGCGTCTATTAGTGTGTCTCCAATATCAACAATTGCAGTATCATCTGCAAACTGATGCACAGTGAGTGTCGTATGACATTTGCCATAGATTTACTGTATATCAGGTATTCTAGGGGACCAATTACTGATCCCTGGGCCACTCCCGTTTTTACTTGTACTTTATTGCTGAATATGTCTTGTATTTTCACAATACATATAATAATATATATATTTTTTTCATTTTTATGCTTCCTGGTATTTCCACAAATAACTTTATTCCCTTGTACATAAGGCAGGTCTTGGGCATTTCTTTTGATTTATTTTCTAGTCTTATATTTTTAGATCCTCTCGTTGCATAGTTATGACAGAACTCATTATTTTTCAGTTCGTTTTGAAAATATCTCGAAACTATTCCTTTAATAATTTTGTCAATTTCATAAGCAACATTGAATTTGATTCTTTGATAAATTGCCATAATATCTAGAAGTTAAATTATTTTCTTAACTTTTGTGCGTCTCCCACATCTTAATATTATCCTCATCGCTTTGTTTTGTATTGTTTGGAGTCTCTTTAGATCTCCCCCATTACTTAAATATAAAATACTGGAGCAATAATCAATGTGAGGAACGATAATACTTTTAAATATCAGCAGATAGGTTTTGAGGTGTCGTTTATTTCTTATCCTTCCTAATAGGGAAACCGTCTTTGCGATTTTCTTACTCTTTTTTCTTTACTTACTTCTTTCTGCATTTTTTGTAAAATAAGTATTTCAAATCAACCATGTCGGAAATCGAACCCGAGACCTCTTGCATGGTAGGCAAACGAGCTGACCATTACATCACGAGGCCGACAAATTCGTGACATATATGGGTATATTTACTTAGGACATACATAGAGTTGCAGAAATATGTTTTTTTTTAAATGAATATAAAGTAACATTGTTATTACGTTGTATAAGATTATTTTGGCTGACTGTAATTAAAGTAGATAGCGCACAACTGACAAATAATGTTTTGCCTTAACGGTAGTGTAAATCGATGTGACAGATAAAGTTATTCTAATTCCACGATCCTTTAAGGACAATAAAATTATCACAAGAGGTAATTCCTTCGCGAGAATCAGATTATATTCCTGTTTCGTTCATGTTGATATGTGGAAATTATTCCTGGTACAAGTACCTTATTGATCATCTAATGGGATAATGTAAATACCGTGGTTGATATTGCAACAGAAAGAGATAACGCATTTAAAGAGATTATACATAAAACACTGTTTCGATTCCCGGCGATGTCAACACAAAACATTTAAAAATTATGCAATTACTGATAGACTGTGATTCGAATAAAAGCACTTCTGTGAATGCAATTTTTTTTCATGATTTCCCTTTACACCCCTAATGATACATAGGGCCCTGCATTAGAACTCTTATTTCAGGGTACCTAGATCACTTTTGTTATATTGAAAGTAAGGTGACAGTCCAGGAATATTGAAATATTGATTCATGGAATCACTAAAAGCAGTATTTTACGCCCACCCCGCCAGGAATCGAACCGAGGACCTTAAGAGTGGTAGGCCAACGAGCAAACCGCTACATAACGAGGTGGACTTATTTCCACTCGATTTTCTATTCAGGATTTTCACCTGAGACACTCATTAGTCATGCTCTGAACTAAATTGTTCCATAATGTGTACATATAAATATACACGGTGTTTGAAAGCCAGACTGCTAAACTTCAGAGGAACATTCCTCAAAATAAGCTTTTTTAAAAATCCAAATAATTTTGTTTCCAAAACAAAATTATTTTATGCAAAAAATAATTTATTATAATTTGTAAATGGAAAAAATCCTTTGTCTCGCTGACTAGCATCCCTTCTACATACCCCTCTAGACCCGTCCGATACGTATCGTTTTGTTGGTCAAATATTTGTTTAATCCGAATTTAAAAAATATAAAATGCGATTTCTCAAAAAATACATTAAGATTTTTCAAAAAGTACATCATTCTATATGTTCCTCGGAAGTTTCGCGGTGTAGCCCTAAAAACAGTGAATAATGTTGTCACTTTAATTTTTGACATAGTAAAACTACGTAGGATAAAAACATCGGATTTAAACATATACATTCATAAATTCCAATCAATGAGAGCTTATAAGCCCTGTTTATGCTTAGATTTCCATATCACTTTTACGAAAATCGTCTTCATCTCTGTACAAACAACTTGTTTATTTAACACTTTCTATCCATTTTTAAATTGTATACATATAAGGGCAGGCATATTGCCTTAAGGCAATTTCTTTCTACCCACCCAAATCGTTCAGTTTGAGAAAATTACAAGAACACGAACATACTTTAGGTAGTTGTGCAGAATCTCGTTGTTTTATAAAAAAAAAAAAATCAAAATTAACTCAAAATTTACACTATACTATAAAAGAGGAGAAGAGAGGCGATGGAAAGGAAAGACGAAGAAGAAACGAACGATTCAAACATTTAGATAGTGACATTTCAATCTCGATTTAAATGTAAATAAAGAAGGGGCGTCTCTAACATTAGTAGGTAGATTATTCCACAACCGAGCAGCTACTACTGTGAAAGAGGAGGCAAGAAAATTAGAGCGGCGAAGGTCTATTGACAGGGTTCTCTCGGTTCGACAGCTAAGAGATAGTCCGTGTTTTGATAGCGGTTGGAAGATCTTTTTTTTTTTTTTTTTTTTCTTTTATTCAGGAAACATACAGTACAGTTACAATGTTTAATATTTTACACAATTAGACTTAATTCTAATGGACCAGTAAAGTTTCCATATTAAAAAGTGTAAGATATGTAAGGTTAATTATGCAAGTATAAAAAAGAGAAGGAAAAAAAAAACATAATTAAAAGTTGTTTAAAATTAAAATTTAAGTGAAAAAAATATATTTTAAGGTTTGTAGTTTGTAGTGAGTATTTACAAATGGGAATAATATTAAAAATGAAGAAAATTTGTAAGAGTAATTAAAAATTAAGAATGGAAATAAAGAATGAAAAACATGCTCCGATGTAAAAATAAAATAAAATAGTAATAACATTTTTTTTAAAAAAGGAAAAACATAAACATATATTTATTTTAAGGGATTCAAAGAAACGATGAGAAGAATCTTTAAGTGAAATATAAGACAGTTCTCTTTCAGATCTCTTTCAGATAAACAGGCAAAGTGGGAATATTCAAAATATTTTGGAGAAGTGATAGATTGTGAACGTTTCTTTTATGCCTGATAATGAGCCTGTGTATCTGCGTGCGGTATTTGGATATTCAAATTTGCGAAGATTAAAGATATAACGTACACTTTGCTAGAATGAACCTTTTCGAAACTTCTAGATGTAGGTTCTGCAGGGCGGATAAAGAAACAACTATGCACATTTTATGTGAATGTGATGCTTTACATCATAAAAGGAGCCGCATCCTCGGGGGACCCCTAGTTAAACCTGAACATACCTAATAGCCTGATACTTTACGGATCTGGGCTTGAAGAGGGACATCGAGCTAAATGTAAACTCTCGCCTTCCCGACAGTAGCCAGGCTCTTTATAAACCTGGGCTTAGAGGGCGAGAACTTTTCATGGAGACCCGTCACAATAGATCTTCACAGATTGCAGTGACGTCAGGAGCTTGAATAGCACTGACCCCCACCCCTAAGAATAAGAATAAGAGCCAGTGTAGTTGCGTGTGGTATTCGGTTATATGTTCAAATTTGCGAAGATTAAAGATATAATGTATACAAACATAACTCCGGTATGGTTGACTCAAGCCGACTACGGGGGTTCTTTGTGACTTGTGACAGTAACAGTTTTATTTGCCAGTTAGAAACGTCGCGAATATATTATCGTTACTGTCACATAATATCTTTTCCAGTAGTAGGAATGCAGAATCGCTTAAAGAAGCGTTCTACGTTTTCCCGTTCTTTGAGTTTAATTCTTAAAGTGTTTGAGAACAGCGTAAACAGTGCACAAAAACCCGAGTTTGCACTATTTTTCAAAGATATAAACAGAAAGAACGGTGTTCTCAAATCTGCCTTGGCAAACGCATTAATCGTTGAAATGCCAGGCAAATAATACACATCATATGAGGACCGGACCACGCGACTTCAGAAAAACTTCAAACTTTAAAAAAAAAAGTATAATTTATTAAGAATACTGAGAAATTTTTCTTTATGTTCAAAGCTGTCTGGCATTTAAACGATTAATGCGTTTCCTCAACTGCACTGCAGAACCTACATCTAGAAGTTTCGGAAAGGTTCATTTTAGCAAAGTGTACATTATATCTATAATCTTCGCAAATTTGAACACATAACCAAATACTGCATGCAAATACACAGGTCAGATGTAGGAAGAAGATGGATTGACAAAGGTTGGCTTGAAGTCTTATAAGTTGATGGTGTTTTTAAATATATTTTGTACCATAATTTCATTGCCCTTATTTGTCTTTGCTACATACATAGTTTCAACATGCAAATACTAAAATACACTTTCAGCTTTACCGTCACCGTAGTATGCATAGTATATATGAACAATATATAAATTAGATGCATAGTTAAAAGGGATGCAAACACCACCATTTCCGAACATGCACTAAAAAATAATTTATAATATTTAGCGATATGTCACGGAATGTGTGGGGTGGATGATAAAGAGGGGGCTAAGAGGTTGAACGTTACACAATTGGTTAATTTTTAAATCAAACAGTGTTGTGAGTGATAGATGTATTGAGTGTCCTGACGAAGAGATCGGTACGTCTCGAAACCGGTAGACATAAAAATTCGATAAGTTGTTAAATACTAATATTTACTAACATTTATTGAAATATTTGACCACACATTTAATAGCAGATTTTGACTTCTGGTAACACGGTTAAAAACATGAAAAGAAAATTAGTGCAACAGAGATGTGACATCACTTTACTTTGAAAGTGCATAAAAGGTCCATCTCAGTTCTACTTGCTCTATTTCAGAATAGGAATAATTATCCCTTTACAATCCGAGCAACCATGCCACTTTTCGTAGAAAAGCGTAACTGCCCAATTGAGTGACTGGTTTATCTTGTTGGCAGCGACATATATTATAAACAAGTGAAGAGTCTACTTCTACTACTACTACTACTATCACCACGTCTTCCTTGGTCGTACTCGTCTTACGTTGCCGTTCATTTTCACCAAATACACTTGTTTTACCATTTTTTCGTCGTCCATTCATTCTACATTTCCAAACAATCTCAGAGACCCTTTGTTAATCTTATCAATTAAACTTGACTCAGATTTACACTCTCGCCTGATTTCATCATATGTAACCCTGTCATACATTAATTTCCCGCACATTCGTCTAAGATATCGAATTTCAACCGCGTTCTCTTGGCTTTCACCCTTCGTCTGCCAGTTCCATGTTTCACTTCCAAACATAATTGTTGGGACTAAAACTCCGTTGTGCATTGCCAGTTTAGCTTCGATTGACATATTTTTATTAGCAATTACTATGCTTAGCGCGCCGTTTATTTTGTTGCCCGCATTCACTCTCCTTTTAACACCCTTTTCTACTTTTCCATCTCTTGAAAACATGATTCTCAAATACACAAATTCTTCTAATTGTTCGTACACTCTTTGTTTACATTTATTACGCAGTCAGTAACCTCAATTCCCCTTTCAAATACCATCACTTTTGAATTACTTTCGTTCTTTGCCAATTCGCTCTCCAGGCATACATCATACATTGTAGAGACTATTTTTGCAAGTGAAGAGTCTTACTATTTATTCATGTATATTAGCAACTCCAGTATTATGGCAACCCCTTCCATTCCGCGAATTT
The DNA here is from genome assembly GCF_059751315.1 of Micrasema longulum. Lineage (NCBI taxonomy): Eukaryota > Metazoa > Arthropoda > Insecta > Trichoptera > Brachycentridae > Micrasema > Micrasema longulum. Next base: position 47,390 of record NW_028277301.1, read on the forward strand.
TCGGACGTACCCTCGTGCTATTACAGCTATGAAACAAAACTTTACTATAAAAATATTATCATTTTTTATGCGCATAGCGTATAAATCAAGTTGCACCTTGCTGTACGAACCTCCCCGCTACCAATAAAACAGCCCAACAATATCGCAATATAAATGTGTCATCGTTAAATACAATGACAACGGTTAAAAAACATAGCAACGATTCAGCTCTTGTTTTACAGTCAAAAACAATTCCCCTTTCCCTATCGCAATACATCACTGACGCCATTTCGGCAGTTGAAAAATTGACCAATCAGTCATTCGGACGGAGCGCCATTTTGAGTTCCAGTTTGAAAAGAGCCTGCATGGCAAATGGCGGAAATTTACTCGCACGATAGACATCGCACTACATCTATCAAGAGATGAATCGATGTAATTAATGCACTTTTCAAAAATAGAACACTGCTTTTTTATATTTTTTTCTTATTTTTTCAGTAATAAATTGATAATGCAATACACATACAACACAGAGATAATACAAATATTGCAAGTTTAGTGTGGTCACAGATAAAATTAGCTACAGTTTTTTGCAAAGCAATACACAATTATCAAATAAAATAAATATAAACTACTTTGTTTTTAACCCCTTTTTTATTTTCTCTACCGACCGGTTTCCAAGCCATACAAGCTTCTTTATCAAAGAACACTTAAGTAATTGGTTAATTAACATATTACAACAGAGATGAAGAACATTTAAGAGAAGGTAATATAGAAGTCTAGGCATCTACAGGGCTTATGACCTGTCAATGGCTGGTTTAAGTGGCCACTTTACTCACTGTGTAACATTCACCATTCTGCCCATATTTGAGCATATATTTTCCTTCAATTCTTTCATCTGTTGATGTTTGTGAAGTTAAAGAGCTGAAACCTTTATTTGAATAAATTAGATGAATCTCACCCGCATGAATAAAAAAAAAAGAAAAAAAAAACAGATATACGAGGGTAAAGTCGATGGTAAATGAAATGAAATTATTAACATATAAACAAAGAATATTTTACAATACAATGATATTTGTTCATAAAATTATAAACTCTAATAAAAAAAAAGAATTTTGGAAAAAAATTGATCGGAACCAGCATGAACACGATCACAATACTAGAGAAAAGAACAAAATAAGACTTCCATTTAGGAAAAAGGCAAAGTCACAAAATTCAATTTTATTTAAAGCAATTAAAAAGTATTACGAAATGGAAAAAAATATTTATGAAGAAAAAAACATATCAAAATTTAAAATAAGGGTCAAGACATATGTGATAAACAATTTATAAATTAAATATATTTTCAATGTTATTATTAGAACACACATAACAATATGTATGATATGTGTGCCCTACTTTAAGATTTAAATAAAAAAAAATAAAAATAATTATAAATAATTTTTTTACAATTTTCTGAAAACATTTTTCATGAAAGAATAAATCGTTATAATTTTTATTGAATTGTTAATAGTGTTAACAAAAAACACATTCTTTTGAATAAATTAAAATGAGATGATAAAACATAACACAATGCATTGCAAATACAATGGAAAAGACTTTTATTCACTGTAGCCGGATTAATTTCAGTAACACCATTATGGAATGTTTGATTTATTATTTATTTATTGTTTTAATGCACGAATGTAATTTATACACGTAGCACATAATAGAATCGCTAGAAATATTTAAAAAATATGGATGATTTATCTAGAACCATTTTTGTTTAAATTATCTCGAGGGCTCAATTTGTCAGTTTAGCAAAAATTCGGCTTTGAAAAAGCAACTAATCTGTAATAGTTTTATTTATCATGGATACTTAAAAACATAATAGCTTACGTTAAAAAATAACTAAATATGTAATATTTACGATAATAGTCGTATAAAATTACTTTACTAAATTTTCGAATGATAGAATTAGTTTTTTACTTGTCAGTTTAAAAGAAAAACTAATCCATAGTATAACAATTTTCCATGGTTTTTCTTCCATTTTCTTACGGAACTTGTCTTGGTGGCAGACCTTCTAAAAGATGGAAGGACAGATAGGAATCCACCTCGCAGGAGGAGGTGATCCTCCGGAGAATAGACAACATAAGTCTATAGCAAGAAATAAGAAGATGTATAAAAATAAACTAATTTAATCTATTCTGTGTAATTCTGTAATTAAATATATTAAAGCACGTGGAATTGTTTCGACGAATACCTTCAAATCACATGTATTTTAAATGTATTATATGTATCTTCGTTGAACTATTTTATGAAATAAAATAAATAAATAAATGTATTTGTTCTTATTTTACGCCTTAAGCAAACTTCCTTCATATATTACGCAGAACACACCATAATTAATTCGAGACACGTAGTTTTCTAAAACTTCCAATACATATAGATACGAGTAGTTGGACATCGTAGTTTAAATCTTAATTTTTTGCAACAGAGAGGAAAATCATTTTTGAGAAGGGAATATAAAAGTCTATGCATATACCGGACTTATGGCCTTGACCTGTCATTGGCTGGTTTTAGTGGCCACTTTTCACACCGTGTGACATGTTTGTAGTTTAACTTGAAACGCGTAGTTTTCAACTTCGTGTGAAGCTTATAAAAAAAACACTATTGTTTAACTCGGAATACGTAGATCAAATTAATGTCCTGTAAAGGTAAGGAAAAAAAACCCTTAATTTTTACTTGAGGCGTGTACTTAACACAAATTTCTTTAATATATTTCGAAAATAATACTGTAGTTAACTCGAGACTCGTAGATTCCAAAAATATCATGTAAATAGGTTTCATAAGAGTACTACACAGAAAATATTATATAATACTTAGACTCCAGACGCGTAGTTAGCAACTTCATATGGGATTTACGCAAAAACCACCATTGCTTAACTTGAGACCCGAAGTTTCCACAAATTTTGTAGAGGTTACATTACAAATCACCTAATTCTATTGTATTTAACATTCTCGTGTATAGATTACTCAAGTAAAAATACAGTTAAGTAGATTACGCAGAAAACAGCGCAGTTAAGTTGATTCGCGTAGTTTTTTTATATGGATTACGCAGAAAATACTGCATTTAAGTCAATACGCGTATTTAACAAAAGTTTTTTACATGGATTACATAGAAAATACTACAGTTTAGTCGATACGCATTGTTTACAATAGTTCCGTACATGGATTATGTAAAACACACTGCAGTTAAGTCGATAGGTGTAGTTTATAAAAGTTTCTTACGTGGATTGCCCACAAAACACTGCAGGTTGATACGCAAAGTTCACAAAAGTGTCAAAAGTTTACAATGTGTACGCAAAAAACACTGTAGTAAACTCTAAAAAAACACCATGGTTAAACTCGAAATACGTGGTTTACAAAAGGATTTAATAAGCAAGTGATGTTTTAACCCTATACTTGCTTGTAAATCCTTTATAAACCATTCAACATGATTTTTTTGGTAACTTTATTCTTCTGAATCTGTAAATGATCTCGTTCTTTACAAACTATTAATTTTCATGAAGCATAATATGTATTTTCGTATTTTGTTTTCTTTACATTTCATCCTTTGGTGCCTTGTATGTTCAAAACAAGAAAAGCTCGAATGCCCTTTCTGTATAATAAAACAATAAACGGAAACAATAAAAATGTGCGGAAAGGTCACAACCTAATTTAAATTTGTAAATAGAACAGAACGTTTCAAATTTATGAATGGCTTTCATATAATGAGCTTTTACGTCTTGAAAAGGGTGCGGAAAAATTATTTTTATTTTGTACGATTTGGGGAAAAAATGTATCATAATCACATTGTTATTATGTGAATATATTGTTTAATATATTGGTAACCAATTTATTTTCAGAACAGGAGATGAAAGAGTCGAAGAAGTAAAGATAAAGGGTGATTGTTATACAGTGTGTAAAATGTTAACTTAAACTAGCCGCTGACTGGGGTGCTTAGATTTTCATATAAAAAACCTTTTCTCTCTCTGTTGAAAAATATTTTTTACAGAAAAACGGCAATCCGTTAGTCTATGGCAAAGAAGCACCGTTATTCTGTTTAAATATTAATTTCTTTTTCATTAAGCATTCATTTCTCAATTAAGAATTTTCCAGAGGAATAAAGTAGCTGATGACACTTGTCAGCTCTCCAGCTATCTCTATGCAGAAAATCAAGTCGATCGGTAGATCCGTTGTGATATGAAGAAAGCATGAACAGACACACTTTCGTATTTATAATATTAGTTAAGATTTGAATAGTATATTCGGTTACACAGCGTGTAAATTAATCACTTAAAACCAACAATGACAGGTCATGAGACTTAAATACGCAGTAAATACCAGACATAAAAAATCCTTTCTTCATAATGTTCTCCGTCACTGTTGTAATATCTATCAATCATGTATAATTGTATGGACAATATGGACATACTTACCTCTAATCTTGGCAGAATGAAAAAAAAAATTTTTACGCATTTGAGAAAAAGCTGTAAAATCCCGAATATTTATTTCTGTTTTAATTCAAGTTTATTCTGAATTGTGATAACGCAAGTTTGAAGGACTGAAAGGAGAAGAATAAATTTAATACAATATTTGAGTTTGTCCAAATGTTCGTAGACAAAAGACTGGATTTCACCCCCTCGGGAGTCATTAAGATTAACAAATTACAACAATGATGGAGAGTACCTTAAATAAGTGGGGGTGAAATCCAGTCTTTTGTCTACGAACATTTGGATAAACTCAAATATTGTAATGAAATCAACTGGTCCAAGAAGAAGTTTAAAAATTAAAAAATTGTTTTCAGGCATTGCCTTGTATGTGAAATAATTCAGTCAGATGAATCTCTTCACAACAATAAAGGTTTCAGCTCTTTAACTTATTAAAGAGCTTATGACCTGTCTTTAGCTGGTTTGAGTGGCCACTTTAGACACTGTGTAATATTCACATTATTCAAAAGTCAACAGATGGAAGAGTTGAGGAAATTTGGATGTTCAAACAATGGCAAAATGGTTCATGTTACACAGTGGGTAAAGTGGCCACTTAAACCAGCCAATGACAGATCATAAGCCCTGTAAATGCCTAGACTTACATATTACCATATTTAAGGTTTTGTCCATCCCGGTTGTAATTTGTTAATAAATTTACTGTTCTGCAAAATAGGGCGAGAGTAATTTTGAGAGTGAGTAGATACAAGAATTAAATTCATACTAAAACATACAAAATATATATCAGTATGTCAACTGATATATTTTAATGTAATGTTTTTTATTCACAAAATGATTAATGGATATTCCACAAAAGAGTTGACAAGAAAGGTTTTTTCTAATCAATGTGAACACGAATATGAAACTAGAAAGTAAGGCGCAAAAAGACAAAGACACAGAACTCGTTGATGCACTAAGCTGTACATTTCAATTAAAAGGAAATACTATTAGAAATAAGAGAACAAAAAAAAATTATTTAATTTAAATGTAAGTTAAAAAAACATGTTATAGCAGATAAGTTAGCTCTTAAAAAGTAATCGAGTTGGCTTAAAACAAGTTTTTTTTTGTGTTTTCCAAAATTATGTGTTTTAATTATATCTGTACCTCAGAAACAGACGGATGCAAATTCAGAATTTAATAAAATGACATTTCGATTTTCGTATTTAGTTATTGATTTTAAAGAATTGTAAGTCTTATAATGAAAGAATTAATGTATTAAGATACTGAAAATACAAATTAATGCTATAAATTATTAGAAATCACTTAGAGAAAGTAGATTCTTTAGACTCTTTTTGAATATTTGACGTTTGGATCCGTCTGCTTCTGGGGTACAGATATATTTTTCAATGATTTTCTGAACGAATATTATTATATCAAAAGAAGTTTAAGAATTGGAAAATTGTTTTCAGGCGTTGTGTGAAATTATTTAGTCAAATGAATCTCTTCGCAACAATAAAGGTTTAAGCTCTTTAACTTCACTAAAATCAACAGATGGAGGAATTTCAGAAATATGGATGTTCAAATATAACTGTAACTAATAAATTGTTGTATTGAACAATAAGTTAAAAGTCAGCAAAAGAGGATAATACTAAACGCATTAACGAAAAAATCGTAAAGCTTATTCATAAAATTCGATATTATGTAACAAAAGCATCAGAGTAATCCGCTTATTTGATACATTGCACAAAAATAATATTTACCGCTGTTCTTTTATTCACTTTGTAAAATGAATAATTCATAGACTTTTTATACAATTTATATTACAATTAGCTTTTACCCGCGGCTTCGATTACGTGCTATTAGGGAGAAACTATTAAGGTAATTAATTAGTTTTGAAGTTTATCAATAAGAATTTTCGCGATGGAATGATACATTTTATTGGGATTGAAAGTAGCTTGGTCTTCCAACTATCGCTATAAAAAATACGATGATCCATTAGTCTATGGTGACGTAGCATTGTTAGTCTGTTTACAGATTCAAAAGCTTACTACAAAACTAAAATGAAAAACGAACCAAGCTAACAATAGGTAAAGCAAGTCAATTATAGAAATGTAAATAATTAAATTCATTTTTTTGATATTCCACCTTACCGCTGACTCATCAGATAATGTTGCTTTCTCTTTTTTTTTGTGGTGTGGGTCAGTGCTATGCAAGCTCCTGACGTTACTGCGACCCGTGAAGATCTATTGTGACGGGTCCCCGTGAATAGTTCTCGCCCTCCAAGCTCAGGTCTACAAAGAGCCTGGCTACTGTGTGGAAGGCGAGAGTTTACATTTTGCTAAATCTTTCCCTCCAAGCCCAGATCCGTAAAGTATCAAGCTATTAGGCAGGTTCAGGTTTAACCAGTGGTCCCCCGAGGATGAGGCTCCTTTTATGATGTTAAGCATCACATTCACATGGAATATGTACAGGTGTTTCCTCCTCTAGACTGCAGAACCTACATCTAACAGTTTCGGAGAGGTTCATTCTAGCAAGGTGTTTGTTCAATCTGCAGTGCCCTGAAAGGGCTCTTGTGATATCCCTCACTTGACTTCAGCTGAGCTTCATTAGGTCTAAAGCAAAACTTTGCGAGTACCCTTTTATCAGTTCCTTCGCATGGTGCTGATCAGGTATTTTTGCCAGAGCATTACACTCTGCTTCCTGGGCCATGACCTACGCTCATTACCGTAATAATAACCCATAATGTTGCTCTTTGTTGATTTCTTTCATTGTAATGTTTTTAATTTAGGATAAAAAAAAAGTACCTTATTTTACTTTTCACCTCTTCGGCTATTCTTGTACAAAAAAAAGTCTATTGGTCGCTTTGTTGAGACGAGACGTGAAGAAAACACAAACAAACATATTTTTCGCATTTATAATATTAGTATGGATTACTTATTTAAAAAAATTAGAAGGATTGTTGTGGAATGTATAGAAATTTGTACTCACTTTAATTTTTTTTTCGTTTATAAAACACTTCACAATGCACAATTGCACAGATACCGGTATCGTGTAGATATTGAAAAAATATATGTTTTAGGCAGTTTATGGAACACAAATTTCACTTTGTCAGAAACTATGCAGATGCAGATATATGATAAAGGCTTACCAGCGTAACACTTGACACAATGTGACTTACTCACAGAATGGTAAGAACAACAACAACAATTTGAATTAGGAAGGATGTAGGTGGGATCGGAATATTTACCGCCTTATATAAAAAGTTGCAAGCATAAAAAATGTAAATTTAGTACTCAATTTACATTCTATATGCATTTGATGTAAAATTTCTTGTTATTTTCCTAAAATACATTGTAAAATAAACATTTAATTAAGGAATCAATGTATTAGATGCCCGTTCTAGGAAGCGTGCTCAGAAATTTATTTTATTTTATTGAAATAAACGGCACTTAGTGCCTTTTACATATTAGTTACAACTACAGTTAAATATACATACATCCGTGTAAATACAATTATAAGTAATAGAGCATTTAAAACAAAATTATTTATTTACAAATAAAGTCTAAAAAAGATTTTTTTTTTTTTAAATTTGGACTAACTCAAAATATTTTTGATAAATCCACCTGGTCCATGAAGAAGTACAGAACTTGAAAAAAATAGATTTTCAGGCGTTGCCTAGTATGTAGGTGAAATAGTTCAATTAGATGAATCTCACCGGCATAAATAAAAGTTTCAGCTCTTTAACTTCACAAACATTAACAAATGAAAGAATTGAAGAAATGTAGATGTTTAAATACGGGCAGAATGGTGAATGTTACACAGTATATAAAGTGGCCACTCAAACCAGCCGTTGACTGGTCATAAGCCCTGTAGATGCCTAGACTTCTATATTACCATCTCTCAAATGTTTTTCATCTCTGTTGTAATATGTTAATATAAACAGCTCACCAAGGAGTTGAATCCAGTCCTTTTTTTTTTTTTTTATACGCCTTCACTCGTTTGCGAGTTTTCTTGTCTACAAAAATTTGGACGAACTCAAAATATTTATTAATGTATAAAAATACATAATGAAGTAAAAAAGTTATAAAGCGAGATATTTTGTACTTTTGATAAAATGAAGAAAACAATGTATTTTTATAAGCATTGAAATATTACAAGTAATAATGTTTTAAGTATGCCCAAATGTTAGTAGTAAAGATGTATTTCACTCTCCAAAATGTCATATTCTTATTTAAATTTGTTTCAACAGAGAGGGAAAACATTATTAAGAAGGGAACATTGACATCTAGGCATTTACAGGGCTTATGACCTGCCATTGCCTGGTTTAAGTGTCCACTTTACACACTGTGTAACATTCACCATTCTGCTCATGTTTAAACATTCACATTTCCTCAACTCTTTCATCTGTTGACTTTTGTGAAGTAAAGAAGTTGAAACCTTTATTATGCGGGTGAGATTCTGTTTTCCCTCTCTGTTAAAATAAATTTAAATATGAATAACTCCCATGGGAGGAGATCCAACTAGTCTGCAAGCATTTGGACATAATCAAACATTGTTGAGTCATATTCTCATTAGAAACAATAAAAAAAACAACAAATTAGTCAATGATGTTTTCTTTTTTCGAATGACGTATAATTTTTACCATTTTGTTTTACTTTCGGTGCAAATTTTTAAATTTTGACAAAAACGGAAACAACTTATGTTAAACCCATATTCATAAAATAAACAAATAAAAAAAACCCATCTCCGATAGTCAAATGGGAAAGTGTAAGGGAGTATTTAATAAGAATGTGTAAGGGCGTGTGTGTGTTACAACATAATATTTCTAAACAAAATGAAAGTAAAAGCGATCTGCCTTCGCCACTCCTAAAGGATTGGGGTCATTATTGCTGGGGGTAGGAATGTATACAGAGCTGAGGGTGGAATGCTTTGGACTAAAATTTGTGATAGAACGAGGACATTCTTCCTAATTAGACCGGAGTGGTTAGTGATGAGAAATAATTACAAGCTACAACATGAAAATGACAAAATAATGGAAGGGTAAGTTGATTTACTGTTTTATCATATTATTTTATCGGATAAGGAGATGCATTAAATTTGGTATGAATTGATAAATGTGAAGAAAAGGCCAATAAGGTCAAATCGAATTTTCTAAACAAAAATGTGTGAAATTGTATGAATTTTTGCTACTGTTCTTGTAATAGAGAAATATTAAATTTTTTACATTTTTAAAGTATTAAAGGTCTATAAAATACTGTCCAGTAAAAAAAAAAAAATCGTTAATTATTAGTGGCGTTAAAAATATTTTTTAATTTGTAATTTTTAATTCCCTTAAAAACTATAATTCCATTGGCTTCACCCCTAATACGTCAGGATTCACGTTTATTTGTTCCTGGCCATTAAAATTTGTTTAGAACATTATCACGAATCTTGACATTACAACATCCAGGGCCAAAACACGTCGCGTTTTTCTAGCAACGTATTTTTATTATATTTATTTTTACAGTGGATTTTTAAATTGGCCCTAGTATTGTTAATATATTTTTACTTTTTTTTTGTATAATAGCTGTAAAACGTAATTTAATTTATAAAATAACATGAGCATTATAGTAAAATAAACAGAAAAAAAGACAAATACACAATTGTATAATAATGATGCATAATATATGACCTATCAATTAAAGTAATCAATAAAGTAACCAAATGACAATTTTTACGATAACAATAAAACAAAACATAAAAATATATAAAGAGGAAATAAAGAAGAAAGTCAATTACTAAGAAAACAAAATGTTATTGCGTTTACTGAATTAAGTACATTATATTATAAAACATTTCGGTTCTTCTTAAACATTGAAAAATTTCACAATTTATTATGTATTATTTTATTTATTAAATAGCATAATTATTCATTTTTACAATTTAAAAAAAAAATTCACTTGTTATATTTTTACTAAAACTAAAATCCCACCAAGCCACTTTTTGTAGCTTGTTGGTGAAGATTATATTTATACTAACTTAATGATAGTATTTACATTTATAAAAACAATGAATAACAGATAAAAATTAACAGCTGGAAAGATCAGAATAAACATGTTTATACAAATAATAATATATATATATATTTTTTTTTTTGAATAATTTTTTTTTTTACAAAATACATTTTTGAAATACAAAATAGGTAAATATAAAGAACATCTTATATATAACGTTTCTACCTCTCTAATAAAGTAGATACTACAATTATGTTTCACATTTTTTTTTTTATAAACAAAGTAAATTAAAACAAAGTAAATTAAAATTAAAATTAAAAATAAACAAGGTAAATTAAAAATAAAAAATACACATTCTTTGGTATGGAGTCTAGGAAGGGGTGAGTATTAAATGTTTTTTAATTTTAGTTTTAAAAGTTTGATAATTTTTTATAGATTTTACATTTTCATTTTTAAATTTATTTTTACATTTTAAATTTATTTTTTAAATACAAGAAAATATATGAAAAATTAAAATATTTACACCTAAGCTACTATTCATATATAAACTCTTGATCGAGTAGCCAATCACTTATTTTGCTCTTGTTACAATGTGAGTTAAATTTAAGTTCTTTTAGTAATAAATTAAAAACTCTAGGTACTAAATATTTGAGAGTTCTATTTCCATATTTATTACATACTTTTGGTACTACCAATCCATCATTAGACGTGAAGCGTGTATTATGGTTATGTTTGAGAGGAAACTTAAATGTATTACCATTTAATTGTTCCAAAATGATGCAAAGCCACAGTAGTCCTCGAACAGGCAGAGTTTTGATTGTTTTATCATTATATTTATATATTTTACCATTATATTTAGATATTTACCATTTTATTATGTATAAGGTTGTATAATGCAAAATGTATGTTCGATTGGAAGAAATTACTCCAAAGCATAAGATCTTTAAATTCTACTTACTCTATAAAGAAAATGAAAATAATGTGGAAAATGACAAACGTCTATCAATATTTATGAAACAAATTATTTGTAACAGGATTTGATTTATCAAATATATTTACATAAATTTGTTTTCACATTCAATAGAGGTTTATGAATGTGTATAATGTATGTACATATTATGTATGTTTATGTCGTTGGAATAAATTACTCCCCCCGCAAATTAACGAGCAAACAAACGAAAGAAAATGGCGTAAATTGAAAAATCTGTTGATTACTTTTGCGATAATTGTTTCCCCCTTAATGGATTCCATAATTCAGAATTCCGTTGAAGAATGTTGTAAGATGGGGAGAAAGATGAGGGAGGAAAGGAAACTTGAGATGATTGGAAGAGAAAATGGGTCAATGTGGAGGAGTACGTCATTAACTTCAGACTTGTATAAAATAATGTGCCTTCACAATTAACGGGTACAGATTTATTACGCTAGATTGTATGGTTAATTCATACAACCGGGTGATTACTTTCAATTATAAAAAATGAATGTTAGTAATCTCATATTTTGTATTATTGTTTTTGTGTGCGTAACAAAATTTTAAAATAAAATGTTTAAATGTGCGCAGTAACTTATATGAAAATCATATGTTTACTTGGTTCACCGACAGGCACCGAAACATTAATAAATCTGTAGAGTGCCCGCCACTTAATCTTTCCAAAACTAACACCTAAACAAATCATTTGTGTAATACGCAGGTAGGTAAATGTGTTGTAACAATCACGTCGTCTGATTGGCTAATGTCGGTTCCAAATGGTTCAAAATTCAAAATCATTAGGTGTAAATATAAACTAATCATTAGGTGTAAATATAAACTATAAATATATTATATACTATATATTATATAGTATATTAAACTCTTATGTGGTAAAAATTACAAAGCGTTTTATTTTAAATAAAACATTACACAAATTTACAAAGAAGAAAAAATGAACGAATTGGAGATGAAAAAGTAACCCATAAACCAAAATAATATCAAAATCTCTAAATTCCACACAAGTCATGGTCAAACTAGTTTTGTTTTCAAAGGATTCAAAAGTTGTCATGAACTAAAAACTAATAAAACTAATATATTATCACTAAATAAATTGAAAGTAAATATAAAGAAAAAAATTGAACACGAGTAAAACGTTACGTTTTGACAGACGTCAGCTAATGTCGTTTGAGTGGTTACGAGTTACGCATATACAGGGTGTTCTTTAAACCCTGTCACATCCGAAACCACGATGATCAGTATGAGCAAGAAGACATATTGGCACATTAAAATATTTTTTTAGAATGAATAAATTTAAGAACATAATGTTTAAAAAAAGCAGATGGTTGTTTACTTCTGCAGGGGCGTAAGGAGGAGGGGGAAAGCGGGAGTCTGATACTGCAGAAGTAAGCAACCATTTGTTTTTTAAATATTTTATTTTAAATAATTTTCTTTGTTCTAAATATTTTTTTAAATATGCTAATATGTCTTCTTGCCCATACTTATCATCGTGGTTTCGAATATGACAGGGTTTGAAGAACACCCTGTATAAATAAATATGAATTAAGATAATATGTCCCCAATGTCCAGAATGTGTGGATTAGTCAATTCATCACACGACTTGGAATTCTTTGGGAAAAATCTTCCGGCTTTTCGTTGCGTGGGATGAAGTTGGATTGGCATGGCTTAGTTCGAAGTCTTATGTATTTCGTTTTTATGAATATATTGTATACCATTATTATTTTGCCCTTGTTTGTCTTTGCTAATTAGTTTTATGTTCTTTTAGTTCAGTTTCTTATACATATGTTTCTTCATATAACTGTTGTAATTGGTTTGGGCCGTATATAAAATAAATAAATATGTATATATGTTCTTAACATAAAAGACTGCGTATCGTGATTTGACATTTCTTTTTATCCAAATTGTTGAGGACAACGCAATATTTGCTATATCTTAGATGTATTTTTTTATAATATTAACTAATGTAATAAATCGTGTTATCCTATTGCTTATTTCAATAATAATATTTTACCCACGTAGTAATATCATACCCTAACAACAACTTGGTAAAGTTTTATTATTTCTCTTCCCGTTGTAGGTATTTCTTTATCCAACTTTTATTGCGCTAATTACCTACAGCAGATAACCAACTTCGGAGCGATAAACTTTAATATGGATCGTTATGCCTTTATGCTCGAAATTAAATGAAAAGTGCTTAAATTTCACAAGTCAGGGTAATGATATTCTTCAGAAATGTGCCGTTATGCGAGTTTCCCGTGTCGGGAGGAATTAAGGGATACACTTCTGCGATTGAAATAGAACCAGACATCTAAATAAATGTTTCCACTCAATGGCTACTCTCAGGTGAAAACCCATAAAACAAGAATCGAGTGGAAAAGTCTTCCTGGGGTGGTATTCCAAACGCCCTCGCGGCCGTAAAAAAAGCTTTAATCTAGCGTATTTTGTATGTAAATGCGCAAAATTAAAGTGTTTTCTAGCATTTTCAAGCGGTCCAGAAAAGCACCGCTGGTAGTAAAGTGGTGGGTACGTTTGTCTACTTATAATAAACAAATCAGTGTAAATGTTACACAGTGTGTAAAGTGGCCACTTAAACCAGCTAGCGACAAAGCATACACCATTTAAATGCCTAGACTTCTACATTACCTTCTAAAAAATATATTCCCTCTATTATGCAACAGATTTAAAAATCCGGTTATTAATTTTCAGTTAAGTAACATTTTTTTAGTTGAGTTACTTTTCCCTAAAGGCACTGACTTAGTAGTGTAAATAGATATTTGTTTCTGTTTATTATTTTTTTGCATTATGTACAATATTAAACAATAAAATGTGTGCTCACTGAAATCATTCGTACTCGAGGAACGAGCAGACGTGCTATTCTGAATCTTTTTTGAAAAAAATAAAAAATATTTGTTTATTTTTCCATACATACGAGGGTTGTGTAAAAAATAAGGTTCTCAAATTTTTTCTTTGAACTGAAAAATACATCATTAGAAAGCTTAATTTCTTAACTATTTTTCAACATAATCACCAAATCAAATTCCTCCACGGACTGGCGGCGGACTTATTTGAAGCTGGATTCCAAAAGTGGATTAGACGTCAACAAAAATGCGTTGAAAAATCTGGTGATTATGTTGAAAAATAGTTAAGAAATTAAGCTTTCCAATGATGTCTTTTTCAGTTTAAATAAAAAATGCCTTAAACCTGAAAAAATTTTGAGAACCTTATTTTTTACACAACCCTCGTATATAATTTACATAGAAATATAATTACAAAAATACACTTAAGAAAAATACATCTTAAAATTAAGCTATAACATAAATTGGAAAAAATGTCCACAAAAACTTCAGCGTCTCAGCGTACGCCATTCTTTTTTAATGTATTTAAAAGTTTATTGCATATAAATATAGTATGACATGACCATGAAAAGAAAAGAAAAAGAAAATAAAAACCAAATTAACATATGCTGATTTTACGAAAACATGATTTATTTTTAATTTTTATTAATTATTTTTTTAAAGAATGTGTCTATCTGTTCCTTCCATGCTAATGTAAGATCTCAAACCTACTTTAAACTGTTCCAGTGACTTAATGTTTTGTAGTTCCTTAGTTAGAAGATTGAAGGATCTTGGACCAACATGTAAGACATGCCTCTGTACGAACTTTGTTCTGCATCCTGGAACTGACAGTACACTATCGGATCTATTACTAATACGATTTAATATATTCTAAACAACTTCCTATTCAAGTAAACATATTTCAGACACTGAAATAAATATAATTTTCTAAAACTAAAGAGTCCACCTATAATTTATTACTAGGAAATAGTCTATGTTTTTTGTAAATTATCTTCATTATATTTTTCTGTGCAATTTCTATTGAGCGTCTATACGCGTCCAAGACTCCTCCCCACCCTATTATACCACATGTTATTGAAGATTTAATTAAAGCGTAATATACCATTTGAATTTTTTTTTTGGTTTAGATATTTTCCAGTCTTTGGAAAACATAAGATAAATATCTGAGTTTATCTGTTAGTTTAGCTGTATGTTTTTCCCATTTTAGCCTATAATCTATGTGTATACCCAAATATTTACAGATTTCCCCTGAACTTATTTTGTAGCACTTATTACAAATACCTACATTACATTTTACATCATGGATTTTAATTCTTCTTGCGAGGGTAGAGTGTGGTTAATTTGTGGATTTTGTTTTTGCATGCGACTACCCTTTTTAAATATTTATTTTATTTTATTCATACAAATAAATATATATCGCATTTACAAATATATGTGTATTTATGTTCTTCATATATGGTCACACTGACGGTTAAATGTAAAATTACACAAAATGAATAAAAAAAAGGCGAGTTTAATGACTAATCATTTATTAATGACTAATCATTTATTAATGACTAATCATAATTTTTGGTCGAGTAGCCACTCTCTTATTTTGCGCTTGTTACACGATGTATCAAATAAGACATTTCACTGTCTCTGAAAACCAAGACAGTGCCCTATGATCCCCTGGGTGCGGATTGAAAAATGATGATGATAATGAAGAAAATACTTTTGACGGTGTAAATATGCGGATGCAAGCTTTTAATAGAAAAGTTCAAGGAAAAAAAACGATAATATTTCAAGCCTAACGTAAACCTCCCCTCGCGGTGACTTTAATTTACTTCCTTGTATAATTTGGGTCTAACCTTTCTCTGTTTAAGTTGTACACGTGCCCAGACGGCCATATTTGATAAATTGCCAATTTAAAGCAAGCTCGAATACATAATGGCTGGCTCCGTAATGAATTTAATAAATTTGAAATAAATATTATGAGTTAAACAATTCTGTGTAATTAAGAACACAATCGTGTTTAGCAAGGGCGCCCGACAGCTTAATTATTATGAATTATAATATTATCTTTATATCTGAGAAATATATTGTACAATATTACTTTTATGAATGTCAAAATAAAGGCAAAATTATGAATATTATCGTGTTATTGGTCTAAGGGATAATTTAAACCAGCCAATGACAGGGCATAAGTCCTGTAAAATGTAGACTTTCGTATTCCCCTTTTAACTCTTCCGGGCCTAAAGAGGGTGGGTATCTAGGTTCCCCTAGGTAGTATATGTTTTCAATAAATATTTTGTTAGTCATCACATTGATTTCATTTTTTGCATAATCCTTTCCGATACTGGTAATTAAATTATTTTTTATTTTATTTAACTTTTTAATCTTTAAACCTTTGTAAACATGAACAAAAAATATAAAAGAAAAAATAATGAAACCCACTAAACAGTGAAACCGGCTTGTCAGCAGGTTTCATATTTTTCCTTTACAAAGATAAAGAGTTAAAGAAATTGTATAAATTTAAAAAGTTTTACAACCATTATTAAGAACTAAAAGCATACGTATTTTTCACACGAAATATATTTACAAAAAATTAAATAGTTTATTGTTAACATAAAATAATAATCAATATATATACTTGTTACATATTAGCTATTGAATTATTTTTTTCTTTAAAGTTTTGTCAACATTTTCTTTTGAAATCTGCTTAGGAATCTTTTTGAAAATGTTAAGAATTGTAAAATGAAGTGTTCTTTGGCCGTATTTGTTTACAAACCTCGGTACTGACAAGCCTTCACGTTGTGATAACTTTGTATTATGTATGACAGGCACCATTGCTTTTTAACAAGTTCAGGTGCCTTTTCTTTATAAATTCTAGCTTTCCCTCTGTGTAAACACCAATTATTACAAATCATTGATAAGAGTTATATAAAAAAAAACCATACCAATACCCGAGTGATTCGCTCTTCAAAGAATTTCAAGTGCTTGACATTCGTCAACAGTATATATGGTCAGTATCGGTCACGCATCTCAACAGGGAAAAATACGCAACGGTTTGCCATGCTCATAATACTAGATACTCCAATAAGGATCTGATTCTACGGAAAGGAGTTAATACTTTTTTGACTTAAAGGCAGCAACACTATATAGGCCCGAGAATATATAACCTTATCCCAGATTCATGAAAATGTGGTGGGATTGCCAGGCTGAGGAAGGTGTTGACTGCATTTTTATCTGTATTGGTCAGAGAGAGTCAGAGACATTGTTGTCCGGTAGAAGGGCGTGAGCTGATTTCTAGTTTTACTGGTAATTTATTCATCTTAATGACTCTCTAGGGGTGAAGTCTAGTCTTTTGTCTACAAACATTTGAACAAACTCATAATATTGTAGTAAATGTAATATTTTCTTCAATTCGTTGATAAATTGTTTGAAGACGTTCGCAGTGGTTCCAACTTAACGTACCTACATAAACCAATAACCACTTTACATAATTACTCGTACAGTAAGTTATTATATATTAAAATGATTACTACCGCTTAATGATAATTAATGTCCCTAAGAGACGTTGATTTATGGATCAAAAGCAATCTGATCCCAGTTACCTGTAAAGTAATTATCATTATAATTGCCTTCTTTGATTAAAAGGTGACAGAGTGGTTAATTTTGGATCTAAACAAATTCCCAAAAGTGTTTGCTCTAATAACACACATTAATACGAAAAACAACTAATTTTGTTACATAAATATCATTAAAATATACACAATTGAGGCATAGAGCTACATAACCCGCTCCGACCAAATTTAGGAGACAAATCCATATAAAAAATATCCACAATAATGCTAAAGCACATTGTGATTTACTCTTTGAGACAGTTTTAAAAAAAAACTTAATTAATTAAGACATTGAAATCTTGGTGGAAGTTAATTGTAATTTTTTAATTGAAATTATTTTTTTATAAACCCTTACGGATTTTAACAAAACATTTTTTTCTTTTTTAAATTCATATTCTGTTGTTAATGATATTTTTTTAAACATCTTTTGTAAAGGTTGTCTGAGTCTTTTATTTAGTTTTATCTGGTTGTTCATTGTATAATTTCAATCCCTGGTTTATTAGTCTCAACTGTCTTTGTCTCGACTATTATAGAAATAAAAAAAAAGAGTGATACTTAAAAGCGCATACAACAATATTTTAATGTAATTGAATTGTATTACAAAAACCCCAGTGTTTACCTAGCAAATGTTGTAAAAGGGTCATTTAGACAAAAATAAATAAATAAAATAACTTTCATATGATTTCTCATCCTATCTATCTAGGCTAACTGTTTATGTAAATACATATTAAATATTATAATATCCGATACGCGGATGATTTTGTCCTTTTAGCAGACAAAACACACACGGCTTGTTTGAAAAAAGGGCTAAAAATTAATATTTCCAAAGGAAAAAGCCACAAACTTTGCGTCCCAATTTCAATGACTTGAATGACTTGAAATTGGGACGCAGGATATTAAGGAAGTTCATCAATATAAATATTTTGAACGCTGACTGAATAATAAATGAGAAATCGCAAAAGAGATTAAAGTTAGAATAGAGATGGCGCAAAACTGCTTTTTCGGATGCGTGATCTCTTTTGCAGAAGAAAGTTTAATTTAAATCACGCACGGAAGGTTCCGGGTTCGATTCCCGGTGAGAACACAAAAAAAATTAAAATGTGATTTTTCTCAAGGCTGCTCTGTGATGTAATTCTCCACTGTAATTAGACCTCCTGGCCTATGGTGCAAAAAAAAAAAAAAAACGCACCCGTTATAATGTGAAAAGGAGATAACGAATATGTGTACGAGTATAAAACATAGAAGCTGGATTAGGATAATACTTAAGTCCTGTTCGGTGGTTTATGAGTTAATTTGTTGTAAAATACATAATATTACGAATTGACATTTTAATCCTTAGTATCAGTATGAATACTTAAGTGAGTTTAAAAAAAAAAGATTCGCTAAACAAGAATAAATTAAACATTAATTATATAATGTTTTTAACGGGCGATGACAGTTTAAGTATAGGTTATTCTTCAGTATCCATTTGAACTTTAAAAATAATGTTTGAGTTATGATAAAAACGTTACTAGTAAATTAAAGTTGAAAAGTCTTAAGAGTAAATTATGCATAAAGAATAGTAAAATGTATAATTTACACCGTTTTGAGAATATTAAAGTAATAATAAAATCGATGAAAGAATGATTCTAAAAAGAACTATCGGTTTTGGTGAGGAATACTTTAAATAATTTAGATTTAATCATTATGTACTAAGAAATAGTGTTTTACTTCAAGACAAGTAAAGGTAGTCACAATCAAGCGAAAATTATCGGTACGCTTATGAATAATACTATTTTATAAATCACTTTTTCGACGATTGGACTTGTATATGAAATAGCCGTGCGGATATGTCGTTACTTTCTACCGATTAGGGTTGGGGTTCGTGTCCTCGTGGGGTTCCAGTTTTTGCAATTATATTTTTCGTTTATTAAATGTTTCTGTTAAATTATAAAATACTTTAACTGAAACTATTAGCCGCTAGCGCCATTTGTTATAGATTATTCATCAAATATAAAATATTCCAGTTTTTAGCAATTACATTTTTTTTTAATTTCTTCTTTTGTCAATTAAATGTTTGCGTTAAATTAAAAACCTTTTAACTGAAACTATAAACCGCTAGTGCCTTTTATTATAGATTATTTATCGAACATAAAATAGTCCAGTTTTTTGCAATTATGTTTTTTTAATGCATTTTTTTGTTAATTAAATATGCGTATTAAATTAGAAAATATTTAAACTAAAACTATTAGCCGCGAGTTCCATTTGTTTTAGATTATTTATCAAATATAAAATAGACCTTTTTTAAGTGCCAAACTACCGCTATAGACATTTAATTAGAATTTTTGCAGCTTACCAATCTAAAAACCCACCGCTCGCTACTGCCGTCTGTTTACAGTGCAAATTGCAGGTACGTATATTATCACGTGCAATGTTGCATCCTGTATTTCTCTCAAATATTTCACAGATGCATAATCTCGGTAGGGCCACACAATGGCCGGCCCGCGGGAGGGAATATTGGCAACGTCGAGCGACATAAACGGCCTGAAAACGTGTCGAGGAATACTATTCAGCTGAAAATTTGACAACGCCGCACAATCTTCAAATAAAATCCATCGAGTTTATTGAATGTGAGGTCGGTGTGGAAGATTCTGTGGCAGAGCAGAAAATTTGCCAATCGTGACCATATTTAAATAAATATTTGAGGACAGATTCAATTCGGAACTGTAAAACAGGGGCGTTTAAAATAAAATGTCAAAAATTTAATTCACAATTGATATAATACACATTTTTTTTATGGACACTACGGGATGGATGACTTTGTAAAGAATGAAGAAATAAGAGAATGGACGCCGCAAACTCCGGTGACAACTGTCATCAAGCGGAGGCGATACTGTTGGCTGGGCCGTATTCTGCGGATGCCTTCTAAGAGCCTTTACTACGCTTGCCGATTTCGGGCGACGTCCGTTGCTAACTTCGTCGGCAGTTTATGTTAGAACTACGGGATGCGAACCTGGCTTAAAAGGACGCAAAGGATCTGGCAACCGACAGAGATACCTGTAGAATCTTTGTGGACACCATATGCTCCAATTAAGAAGCGGACATGAAAAAGATGGTGACTGAATAATGCATATTTGTTAATACCCGATGCGTTATTTATTGGGGATGATTTTGTACTCGCCTCGTTATTAATGAACACCGGTAAATTTTGTAATGGCACAAAACCACCCCTGAGTAGCGAATACTGTCGAAACCAAACATAACCATTCTCGTTTTCAGCGTCTCTGCTAGGCCTCTGCTAGGCCATAAATGTTCTATAAAATAATTTGGTATGCTTTGATTATTACTGGGGTGGATAGCGCTTCAGCTTCATGTTTCGACATGTTTGCTATTAACAAAGCCACTTCAGATGGATTCCGAAGCATCCCGAATAAAGAACGCTTTGCGTCGGGTAACGAATATGCGTACTGGATTTAACCCTCTAAAGAATTGTTCAATATTAACAGTAGATGGAAAACCCCCTTAAAAATGAATATGGTAGTCTAGATATTTTCAGGACCAGATTTACAATGGAAAGTTAAAAGAGTTAGGTATTGAAAGAAAAACCAAATATTAATATACGTAGTAGTTTTAGCTGTTTTACTTGTAATGAAAGATAGTATTTTCTTTTTAGTTCCAATGCGTATATTAAGTGCTTTATTTAACACTTTATATGCGTATTGGCGGCCGTCGTGGTGTAGTGGTCAAGACGCATGACTCACGCACGAAAAGTTCCGGGTTCGATTCCCGGTGAGAACGCAAAAATTTAAATGTGATTTTTCTCAAGCCTGGGTGTTCTGTGATGTAATTCAACACTGTAATTGGGCCTGCTGGCCTGTTGTGGTGAATTTTTTTTTTTTTTAAATTGTATATTTCATATAGATAAAATGGCAGGCATATTACCTTAGGGCAATTTCTTCTTATCTACCCAAACCGTTCAGTTTGAGAAAATAAGAAGTATTTGGACATATTCTAGATATTAATACAGAATCTCTTAATTTAATACAAAATTTAGAACAAAAATAAACTAAAAATCTACACTATACTATGAAGAAGGGAGGGAAGAAGGAGAAAGGTAAAACTTAACTATTAAGATAAAGACATTTTTTTAAAAGGAATAACCCGCTAAGCTTCTATTTTGAGGCTTGTCAGCAGGTGAGATATAGGGGATATGGAAGAAGGTTATCAAAAATACTATAGCTACGTGAAAATATAATAGTTACTTGAATATAAAAAAATAACTTGTAATACACATTTAAATAAATCATATCGATATTAGTTTTTATTGGAAAAGATCTATAAAAAGGAGATAATATCTTAATTTGTTGCAACAGAGAGACAAAACACCTTTGAGAAGAAAATATGGAAGTCAAGGAATACACAAGACTTACGACCTGTCATTGGCTGATTTAAGTGGCCACAATTCACATTTCCTCAACTCTTCCATCTGTTGACTTTTGTAAAGAAAAACAGCTGACCTTTATTTATTTATTTATACATACTCCCTATGGGCATTTTTAAGGACATATTTATACGTCAAAAATTATTATAAAGAAAAGTAAATAAAAACCGACTGAACAAATTCACCTACTAGGCAACTACGTTGCCGAGGAGAAAATATAACTAAATATTTACTTCATGTAAAATCATTATGTACTGCCGACCGGTTTCAGAACAAGACTGCTCCTTTGTCAAAGCCTAAAAATAAACTTACACTGAATATTTGAATTCTATCATATAATTAGTAGACGCAAAAACATACATCATCTGATAAGATGTTTTAATTGAATTTTTTTCAAGATACTGTTTCTCAGAAAAGATCTCAGAGTGCATAATCAGTATTGAAATGAAACATAAATATTTAATTATTAAACATTTTTAGCAAAGGACTGTTATTTAAATCTTTGATTTAGCTAAAATATTAGCAACATTCTCAATTGTTGATTTTTCATAATCATCTAAAACTTCAGGCCTTGAATACAAATATGTACGACATTTAATCCATTACTTTAATGAAAGGGGTGATTATTTTCAGAAAGGTGATTAGCGAATTCCAAAAAGTTATTATAACACAATTATGTGTTGTCTAGTTATAATAATGAAATTTCTACTTGTTTTACCAATGTTATATAAATTTTAAATTACAAACTTTTTACATGGGGCATGAATTGCTTTTTAAAGAATAAATTTATAGTTTGTTTTAGTTTAGCTACTATACTTTTCCATTTTCTTAAAAGTTTATTCGTACTGTTATTAGTGTAGAACGCGAGATTCATACTGTATACCTGAAAGGATAAATCATAGGAGTCACACTGAATGAAATGTTCAGGAAACAAAATTTTGTGATTGTGCGATTTCCAAAACTTTTGAACTAATTGGGATAATTTCAATCTAAAAATAACTTATGATGAAAAATATTGATTGTTTTGATAATAGAAGATAATATTCAAATTTAGGCTTAAGTAAATCTTTTCTTACTAAAGTAAGTAAAAAAATGCTTTTTTTTAAGTAAAAAGCATTTTTTGACGAAATGGGACTTCGGCGTTTTATCCTCTAAAGTACAGTTTTAGTTGGAATAGAATGATAAATATCATTGGTCAACAAATTCTTAATACTTATTTACGGACATTGTCCAATTATACAATTTAAAGGGATGAATTTCAAGTTGTGTGGCAAATTGA
Source organism: Micrasema longulum (assembly GCF_059751315.1). Taxonomy (NCBI): domain Eukaryota; kingdom Metazoa; phylum Arthropoda; class Insecta; order Trichoptera; family Brachycentridae; genus Micrasema; species Micrasema longulum. Next base: position 70,948 of record NW_028277301.1, read on the forward strand.
TGAATTGAATAGTTATGATATTCAACACAGAAAATCACAAAATAAATGCATCAAATATTAATTTTATGAATATGCGAGTTTAGACCTGAAATAGAAAATGCTTTTTCAGAGTTGATTGAAACGAATCTAAAAAAAAATTTAAGACCGTGAAAAAGGTTTTATAAGAGCAGCTTATTTGCAATAAACAAAAATAAAACTCCACAATCGTTATTTTACTAAATTGCAGTCGAGCATGATTTCGCCCGCCGATTTCAGGGCTAATGTACAGCACATAAAATGTGTAAACTGAACAAAAGTTGAGTAATAAATTCAAACTTCGTGACAAGTTGTTTCGGTTCGCGGTTTGAGTCCCGGCTTGATGACCCGAACATGAACACGGAAAGAGGTGCATTTGCACGAACAATAAATAATTCCCGCCGGAAACAAAGAGCTCTAAGAATGGCGGAGTTGTTCTACTGTTGTGACTATCTGTTTTGAATTCTACACTTAAGGTTTGCCATTAATCTTTATGCTACCTTATATGTTGCATATCATCAAACAGCGTTACTTTTATAAATGACGGAAAATCGTTTGCCGTAAAACGTTTGTAAGTTCTCTGAACTTAATTGAATGTAATTTTTATAATTTATTACATTTGTGGTGGTCGAAGTCTAGTGATCGGTGACAAACACACACGTGCTAAACAATTTTACCTGAAATATAGAGCAACGACAAAAGAAGGAACTCAGCATTTTCCATGAAATCCATTACGTTATATCATGTAATTAAGTAATTGTAGGATGTCCCGGAGGAACATAGGGGTCACCACCAGAGGCGTCCGGTGAGGTTCTTGATGAGAAAACTAGTAAATATGCACCTTCTACCAAAACAGTAATGCAAGTTAAGTACTGTAAAATAAACTAAAAAGTAATTTTGTGTCATAATTTCAGCATTAAACATATTTCATAGTTTGTTTTTAATTGTGTTGACCGATTTAAATGCTAAATTTGTTATAAAGCAGCCACAATATATGAAAAATAAACATAAAATAAATACTCCAGGACGTTGCCTTTATGTAGACGGATGTGGATTGTAGATAAAGCAATTGTAATTTTTTGTTAATAAACCATGATTGTTATTACTATTATTACTATTTTTATTATTATTATTGTTGTATTCTATATAAAATGCATGGTTTCTTTTTCGGTCATTGCTCCCCTACAAACCCCTACCCCTCTCCTACCCAGCTGCTTCGCTTGTCCACGTCTGGTGCGTATTGCTTTGTTGGACAAATACGTTTTTATCGGGGGGGAGGGGGGGTTGCGGAAAGAATGCTTGTCAGAGAAATTAAAGATTTACTCCATTTTGAGATCATCCTTTCTTTAATTTTTATTTATTTGACTTTTTGGAAAAAGTGTATTAAGATTTTTTATGCTTATATACATACATTGCATTTTCACATTTCTCCTTCTCTTCTCCATTTCCGCAGCTAATGGTGCAAAGGGCACTGCATTGGTAAAGCAATCGCAGCGTAACTTGATCATTTTTGTACATGAAGGTAAGATGATCAGTCTTACGCTTCGGGTGCCAGTCCAGGGACTATGAAATATTCTAGTGTAAAAACGTATTTTTAAAAATATTTTACGTCAATCATGTCGGGAATCGATCCCGAGACCTCTTGCATGGTAGGAATTAAAAATTACTAAATATTATTTAACATTTGTATATAACCACTTACCGATTCGTATCCGTCTCTTCAACAGGACACTAATTTAACTCACATGCAAAACCCACTATACACCTTCACCATGGTTGTACAAAAATAAAAAACCAACATGCCGATTTGAGGGAAGGGGGGTTAATGGGTATAGGATGACTATTACAATAGAACATCGTATAATGGGCTACGTTGAAAGTTTGTTTGATTATTGATTAAAGGTACTTTATTTTTTAAAGCTTTCCTTTTAGGAAAAATTTCCATATTATTTCGTTTTAATCCTTTATTACTTATATGTAAGATTGTTACTCCTTTGATAAATATTTAATAACATTTAGTAAAATGTTTGACCACACAGTTAATGTTTAAATATTAATAATACTGAATTAAACAAATATTATTAAGTATAAATTAAACTATTATTTATTTTAAAATTTGCCGTGATGTCTAGCATTTAAGGGCAGAACTTTGAGCAATGGTTTTTGACGGTAAGTAGAAAACTTGTCCATAATTTATCGAATATTTCACTAAGTTTCGTAGAGTTTTATTGGTGAACTTTCCATTCACTACAAAGAAGTACAAAGCGGCTCCTATCAAAAGTCATTTATTATAAAACTTGTATTATTTAACAGCGGCTCTAACCCTTTGTGAATATGAGAAAACATCACTTCAAAGCGAACCATTATTTTGTTCATTATTTTACCAAAATTCCAGGGATTTAGCTGCCGCTATAAAGATGTTGGTTATCAAAAATACTGGTCAGGAATAATCGGATTAAATAGTTTTATTAGTACCAATAAACCTTATACTGTCTAGCAGTGACGACCGGTGAAAAAATTAAAGCAGAAGTAATGTAATAACTGCACATAAGTACTGTGTAATAAATATTGAGCCGAGAAGCATGCCACTGTCGCACAATAGTCCTGATCATGATTCTAGGTGGCCATAATTACGGTTTTAACAGTTTTTGGTTATTTAAAAAAATATGTTTAAAATATTGAAGAATAGTGAAGTACCGTAACTGCATACTTATCTATATTTTTTAAAAACGCTTTTTTATTCGGTTTAGCAACGCCAGAAACTCACCGTTTTCTGTACAGCGCTACCATTAGTAATTTAGTATGATTTGTGCTTCCTATTGAACCATACGTATTCTTCGCGTGCTAAAGGTTTATTAACGAATTGACCATGGATTCGATTATTCAAGGTATGCTATTTATTTATTTATTTTATTTATTTATTTAGTATTTCACAGTTTTAAGATGTACAGAGTTTATTTGTTTCAGGTCCCGACTAGCTAGGAAATTCCTGTGTTTAGGAAGGACCTTATTTTTTTCATGTGTTTTTTTTTATTTTGAATTTCATTAAATGATGCCTAATAAATCCAAAGAATGATAATAACATTAGAAAAAATCAAAATAAATATAAATTAGAAAACATGCAAGTAATAATAATAAAAATTGAATCATAAAAATAAATTAGAAAATATGCCATTAATAGTAAATAAATGAGACACAATTATTATAAATTATAAAACATACCGATAATAATAAAAATTGAACCACAAATACACAATATAAAATATAAAATTTGTAATTAAGAAATTAAACAAAAATATAAATTGGAAAACATACCGATAGTAATAAAAATTGAAGTTTAAATACAAATTTGAAAATATATCGTTAGTAATCAAAAATTGAAGAACAAAAATTAATTACAGAATATACCATTTATAATTTTTTTTAAAAATAAGATACGGTTAAAATACTAGTATTGTGTTTATGTGTTATATTTTTCAATGTGATTATTTATGTTTTAATGAATTGTTCTAATAAAGAGTGGAAAATGCAATTCAATGAAACAACTTTTCATTTTTACAAGCCTGGGGAAAAAAATTAATTAATTTGACACATAAAACAATTTTTAGTTTTAAATCAGACGTTTGGATAAACAAGTAAAAACGTAACCGTAAAATTTGTTAGTATAGTCAATACAAGAACACATTAAAAACTTGTTTCCAAGTTTTCGTTGTTCGGAAAAACTATTTTTAACTATGAAATGTTTTTTTTGTACTTCAAAAACGTTGGAAAAAGTGTGAAGGATGGTACAATTAAAAATAATATGTATACAATACTAAATCTCATTAAAAATATCATTATATCAACTCATCAGTCAACCTGAAACAAATTGTTTATAATATTTAACAAAAACTCTCTGTTTTGTTTAAATACATTGAATTTCTTTATAAATATACCAGTCTCGAAGATGTCGCGAAAACAATGAAACCGATCACTAGATATTCTGAATTCGTGGATCAAAGTATCACTCGTATTTTATTTCAATAATTAATTACAATAAACTTCCGCTCACAAACTTAAATGTTTTAAATACATTTCTTTTTACCCCAGAATAAGAAACAAAAATAAAACCTACAAATCATATAATAAAAAGAATTTAAAAATTTAATTGAAAAATAAAATATTTTAAGGGATTAATATAACAAGAAAATCATAAAGTTACTGTTTCATATAATAATTATACTAAAGGTTTAATTACCATTCACCATCATTTAAAAGGTTTCTTCTATAGAAGCAATACCTTACATTAAATACATATATCCGATACGTGAGAATAACTATTACCGGGTTCCTGGAGTCTGTTTATTACGGCATTACAAGTATACACTGTCCGTGAATTGTTGCTAGAAAACGGTGGCACCTGCTGACTAGAAATTCTTCCAGGCACCCTGAAGTTGATGAGACAACAGTTCTGGGCAATTCCATATTGAATTTACAATTTTTTTATAAATTCAATAGGTCTTTGATTTGTCTTCTATAGTAACGTTTTGACAAATTTATTTTTTTAATTTAAAAATATATATATAAATATATTTTAAATAAAAATTATATTAAAAATGCATTTCCATCAAGAAATGTCAGTAGAAATACTCAATAAATTATTTTAATTATTATTTGAATTTTATCAGATATTAAGAAAGCTTTTTATCATATCCGTAACAGGAAAACAGAGCATGACAGAAAAGGCATTTTTGTAAGTCCTTGGATTTATTTATCATAGTTTTTAAACAATCTATTGTATATTTTAAACATCTTAGATTACCGTATAGAATTAACAGTTCAATCATCAGTAATATTATTTTTGTTGGATGAAGTGATGTTTTTAATTTCTAACCCTTAAATTAGGGAAAACTATTTATTTAGCAAGCAAAATCAAGAAGTACAATATCCCGTAATATAAAATGTATTGTATAGTTTTGTAAGCAAACGTGGAGCCTGTTTTTGAGGTTTTAGGCACAGTTCATTATTAACATTTAAAATAAAACAGTTTAGGTATATTCAAGGCTTTATCCGAATGGAAATTATTCGTAGAACCCTTAAAATCTTTTCGTCTGTGAGACTCTTTTGAATTTAGTTGTAAACTTACACAATTGAGAATTATTGTAACAATTAAATTAAAGTTAGAACGCCCACAATACTCGTATATTTCACGAAACACATCAATTTAAAGCCGCAAATTCTACGTAACAGATTCAAAACCTACTTAATCCAAAAATATTTAGTCGAAAACTGAATGAACTGATGAGTTCAGATCATAGAATTAAGAATAGTCCAGAAACCGCATACGCACATCAAACAGGAGGCGACTAAACTACTCATAAATGAGTAGGTTTACGTTTTGACCCATTAGTTTCTTTGTAGACGTCGCTCAGTACGCAACTCCTGATTTGAATTCAACTATGCCGTGTTGCGTCCTTTTAAAGTGTAGAAATACTGCTAGGATCTTAAAGAAACAGAATGGTATCACTTTTCATGTGTAATTACCAAAAGAATGTTAAAATAGCAAATGCATTACTTACAAATTTAATTATTTTTTCCATCTGTCAGATTGTTGAAGAAACAAAATGGAAATTTCGTTAGTTCGTGGTAATTTTTATTACCCTACTTGCTCATCTAATTAAAGAAGTAATGAAATTTAGACCTCGTATTAAACAACGACGTGGGGGACATTTTAACGACCATTATCTTTAAAACATCAAATATTATTTAACATGATATAAAAATATCCGTTTTGTGTAAAATAAAATTTGTTTTATATTTTAAGTTCAAAGTTCATTAATTTAACTACTCTTATTAAATGACCCTTTACTTATCTACTCTGTTGTGTCAATCAATGTTTCCGCGTGCACAATACAATTTTAGAGAAATTAACAGATTGCTTTCTTTTACCTTACATTTGTGTTATGATTATTTTTTTTCCCATCTGGCAACATTACGCGGCAACGTCACGAACGCGCGCGGCGAAATTAGGGCATAGTGGGGTAATTATTGGACACAGTCCGATGTATTCAAATATGATTCTACGCTCCTTCTGGACTCTTCTTCATTCTATGGTTCAGATATCTTTTGTTATAAAAAACTGAAATATGATAAAGTTTTGTTAATATTAACACACATTGTCATTGAAAGTAAATATCATGCGCCATTATTCTTGAACTTTGCAAGATGGCGGTTGGACGCATTTAAGTAATTAACGAGAATCAATGATCAATCTTCCCGTTTTCAAGTTAGTAAATAGCGATTTTTTCAGAGTAATCAAACCTTGTACCGCACGGCATCTAAGTTTTCCTACGCTCATAAAACAAAACTCATATCTGTTAATTAGTTAGTCGTAGGAAAAGTCAAAAGGCGAGATGTTTACATGACGCGTAAGGATACTAACTAAATGCGTCTAAAGCTTAGAGTAATGTGTAAAGTATGTAAAAAATACCTTAGTATAAATTATATATAATTGAAGATTTCGGATAAAGCAACTGGTAATGATCGTTCGCCATATTCAATTTAGGAGTTATAGTTTTTAATTTCTAATGTTTTTTTTCAAAGGATTAAGCCAAAGGTCTGAGGTTCAAATCCCACTCTACCACAACTCGATTTCTATTTTTTCAGCACAAGTTACTTACGACATTTAGGAAATGGTCTTAAAGTTTTAATAACTGAGAAAATTTATTTGAATATTGTATTTATGATAAAATGTATAAATCAATCAATTAATAAATAATAATGAGAATTTGAGTATTTCTTTTCAATAATTTTTCTTAAAAACCCAAATTTTATGCTTTATTATTTAAAAGTTGCATTCACAAATATCATAATTGAATCAAGTTCAATTCATTTTATAGTTTGTTAGAGATTTGATAACTAAATATACTCGTATTATAGCGTCAACATTCGGTTCAACGTTGTTTAGAGCTGATAAGGGGTATGTTTTTTGTAAAGCGACACTTCATTTTAAATTTCTTGAATAAAATTTCAATAAAGTTGCTATAAAAATATTTTTTCCTTAATTATGATTATATTGATTTTATCTCTACCTTTATGGCAAAGCACAAAGACCATTTCTCTTTGCCTCACTTTTAATTACCCCAAATTACTTCTTTATCTTTATGGGGCTCACGTGCTAGGGGTGGAGAAAGGGTGTAAAAGAGACGGAGGAGAAAGGCCTACAACGTACGTCAAAAGTTTAAGATTATTAAAAACTAGATATTTTATAGAATAGTGCCCGGTCCATCTCGTGGTGTAATGGTCAGTGCATTTGCCTAAAAATAAATCTTATTTTTAAAATTCATGTTGTTGAAAAAAAAGGAAAAAAGTATTAAGCCTGTTGATATTATAAATGTTTGTAAAAGGCAGATTTGCCGTTTATTTCAATAAAATAAAATAAAATAAAATAAATAAAAATCTAATCAAAAGCGAGACTTCTTGCATGGTAGGCTAGCACTCTGAACACCGGGCCACGAAACAGACTATAAAAACAAATAAATATTTTGACGTGATTTATTCGTATGTATACTTTTAAGCATGTTAATAATTTGTTTATAATTTTATTTTTTACCCGCTTCCAACTGTGTGTTCATAGCAACACTCAGAATTTTTGTTTTTTATTACAAATCTTGAAAAAAATGTGAAATGAAAGTAGGTTGAATGCTGTCGAAATGCGATCCCTCAGGCGAATGTGTGGTAAAACGATGTATGATAGGTGCACAAATGTCGAGATCCGTGAAGTGTGTAAGGCTGAGACATGCATTATTGACAGAATCAAGAAAGGGGCGCTGCGTTGGTTTGGACATGTAGAGCGAATGGACAGCGAAAGAATGACTAAAAGGATCTACGATGCAAATGTTGATGGATGCAGAAAACGAGGAAGACCGAGAAAGACATGGCACGATCAAGTCCATCAAATACTTGAAGATGGACATGTCAAAAGTAGGAATAATCGGCGTGCGTGCATAAGAAGATGTATGAATGTAGAGGAAGCGAGGTCTGTATGCCAAGATATAGTGTTATGGCGTTCTATCCTCTCTGCCTACCCCTACGGGGAAACGGCGTGATGGTTTGTTGTTGTTGTTGTTTAAATAAAAAATGTTTATCTTACTGGGTAAATAGATTCATTTAAATTTTTTACAATATTTATGCATATCATGTCATCTTTACACATATAAATGTATTTTCAAAATGTGTGTTCTTACTAGTAATATGTAGGAATATGTATTTGTATTTATTTCTTTACAAACATAAAGTTATTGTTCATTATTTAAGACAATAAGTCCTAACTCCATGGGACTAAAAGTCCTGTGTTGAGATGAGATGAGTGTATCACCACAAATATAGGATAAGAAACATAAAAAATAATTATAAAAAATATTTTAAAAAAAGTATATGGCACATCAATATGGTAAATAGTAAACTCAAGCATTTTGAAAATCATCAAGGAGTTTCCTACTCAAATCCCTCCCTAAATATTTTTTGTCGTTGAGAGCTTAATACGTTCTTCCAAGATATTGAACACTAGCGGTGCGATAAATGAAAGATGTCTCTGAGCAAAAGTCGTATGGGTTTTGGATGTGACATAATTCATGCTCTGGGAAAACCTCATACGGACATTCTGCTGAGACCTCTCCTTATTTTTTGACCAGAAGTGTGTAAGTGCTTTTTTTAGGTACAGTTGTCTCATTTCCAGCACCTCTGTATGTACCAAATGCAATATTTTATTCCTTACTTTATATATTTTATCTATGTATAATACTCGTAAAAGCCCTCCGGGCGTGTTTGTAAATTAAATAAGTAGATAATTAATTCAAATCCGGGATACGCTACTTACGAACGGCATTCGGGCTTTTTTAAGGGTTGAAAACGTAAAAGTCACGTGCGAAAAATGTCTTATTGCACAGGGTGTACGCGGAGGCTATGGGGGTGTAATGTTATTTATGTAACGTAGGAAAGAGTGTAATAAAATAACCCCGTGAGCTATGGCCGATAAACAGCCCCCAAGGGGGGGAAGTCCCACGACCGAGTCGTATTTATTCCGCTAATCCAAGAGGGAAGTGGTTGGAATCACGGAAAACACAAAATACTGGCGTGCTGTTTGTGCTAGTCTGTTTTTTTTGCCAGCTAACATGCTAATGAAAATAGCATGTTACAAGCTATTGCTAACATGATGGCTTAAAATACACTCGATGTATCCAGGCAGGTGAAGAATACAGTTCTATGAGTGAAATATAAGCATTGTCTGCTCTCGGTTAAAGGCCCTGAATAAGGGAAGTGGAGATAGGCCCACCTTGGTATTAATTTATTTGTTATTTATTTATTTACGGACTTATTTACTCCATTTAACAATGGTTAATACATTTCTTTAAAGTATTTACAGGTACAATTAAAATAAAATACAACAAAAGAAAATTAAATCTAGGACGAAAATGAAATAGTTTATTACCACCTCAAGACAAGATCCGATCTATCGTATTAATTGTTTAAATTTAGAAAGACTTACACCAAAAAAGTCCAGATCTTGTTTAGAGTTTACAATGTGACACGATCGGGGCATTGGTGCATGCAAGCCATAATTTGTGCTGTGCTGATCAAGGAACAGCACATAGTTATTTGGCAACTGGCGTATCAGAACATTGAATGCCACTTGTTTCAGTAACGATGGTACATCAATTAAGTAAATTGGTAAATTAAACATAAATGTGGGGTCAATGTTATTTCTACGTTTTTGTAGACTTTATTTTCTATATTAACTCCATTTCTCTGTAAGTGCAGGTTCCCCTCTTAAGGCCAATCATCCATACTACTGTTCTTAGCAGACGATGTTGCACCGATACGATATTTTTATTTATTTATGCTTTATTAAGTAAGTTCATAACATCTTAAGAACTAATATAAACTTTTAATAATATTACAATTTTTTTTATCAGAATTTCTAAATAACATATTTTTTAAAATTAATTTTAAATATTTCAATTTTTTTCTATTTCTTCGGGTAACTCATTGTACAGCTTCAATCCTTTGTACAATGAGTTTTGAGATTCTGTTTTTTTCCTCATTGGTAATCTTATCTTTTTTTTACCCCTTGTTTCGTATGTATGACATTTCCACATGATTTATTGGGCCTACATAGAAGGGAGACATATTTTTAAAAAGGAAGAACAAGTGAGCAATATAATGCTTCAACATATTCGTAAAATCACTAGGTGTTCTACTAACAAAACCTAAATGGTTACGGTTTTTTTTTTAGTTATTTCATTTTAATTTCATTTCATTTGGCACGAACGCCTACTATTCTTGAGATCCTGGGTTCAATTCCTGGTAAGGTGGACGTGAAATAAAGATTTATTAAAAATATCTTAGACTTGCTTTGTTGTTCTGAATATGTCATTTTTTTAAAATATGATAATAATATTTAAGTCTCGAATTGAGCTGTAGTTACTTCTGAGAATGCAAATCACATGTATTATACTTTGCATTATACGTGGTCAGGTCACTGGCCATATAGCGGGTAGGCGCTCGAAATTCGCTGGTTTTGCTGGTTCGCGAATTTTGTAGTTGCAATTGCGTTCCTTTCATTTTCTTTTTCACCGAACCCCAATACAAATTAATGAAATTACCTACCTTGTAATGGGATTCTTCCAACTTCAATTTTAGAGCTTGTCTCGCAGCAGGCTCTATCAGATGTCCTGTGGTCAACTAGACACTTGTTGGTTTTCTTATTATTGATGCATGCGATAACACGACACAATGGATATAATGATTTATTGATTACTAAAATAACGTGTTAGCGATCGCGTTGAGAATACCAGAATTACATGCGCATTCGATGACAATCCAGTTGTTGTTGGACCGGAGAGAAAAATATTATACCAACAGTAGCATAATTGCAACATTCACACTTCACATTCACAGTTCGTAGCAATAAATTGAACGCAGCAACCTAGTAAATTTGCAATACACAATACACATAGTAAATGTGGCGCAACCGGTATGGTTTATAAATAAAATAAAAAAGATTTTCATGATTTTTGAATTGTAATATTTTATCGTTCTTGGACTGACACCTGACGCGTACGACTGCTCACATTACCTTCCACGCAACAAAAATCTAGATATGCTGCAGTTGGACTGCCAAAGTAATGCCCTTTGCATCACTAGGTGTGGATAAGAAAATTATGATGCTGATACGAATAACATGTAATCAATCAATCTGAAAATATGTAGGATTATATTGTTTTCGTGTGTTCGGGAGCCATCTGGCGCGTATCGCTCATATGGATATTGTATCTCTCGCGTGTTGTGTTGAGGCGCCTTGACACAACACACTAGAAATATGTAAATCAAGTTATAAACAGGCATTTAATAAACAGTCTAGCCATCCAATTGAGTGATTTAATAATTTGGCAGCGACATCTATGTACTGGTATACATCTTCGAGATTTGCACTGGTTAAAAAGCCCAGATAGAATAAAATACAAGCTGTGCTGGAAAGTATTTAAATCCCTTCATGAAATGACTCCAAAATAGCTCTCGTACATTTTAGGGAAAATTCATGTCAAAGAAAATCTACTCTTAGGTCAGCATTTGATTCAGGAAGAGGAAAACTTGTCAAAATCCGGCGCTCCCCAAACACTAGATTCGGAGATCGTGCTTTTGCCGTTGCCGGCCCTTCTGCCTGGAACCGATTGCCTTCAAACTTACTAATCATCGACAGTCCTAGTCAGTTCAGATCCCAACTAAAAGCTCATTTCTTTAGATTATCATACCCTCAATTTTAAATCAGGAAAAATAATGTCACTTTAGCTTAGTTAGAATGTTTGTTTAAGTATACAATTGTAAAGCGCCCTTGAGGTGATTTTTCACAAAAATGGCACTTTATCAATCAGCAAAATATTTTTATATTATCAACAAATTCATTATAATATCATTTATTTATTTATTTTATTTTATTTATTTATAAAACGAAACATATTACAAAAAAATATATCTTATCCCTAATTCTATGAGGCCAAGAGTCCTGTGTTGAGTTGAGATACAACATAATGGAAAGTGGAAGCATGCATATTATTAAAGAATATCAAATATAAAAATTATCACGCAAACGCAAATTTTAATAAACATCAGGACAACATTCGTACACTTCTCCTAAAAATGGCTTTCGTTTTTGAGAACTAAATATGTTCATCAAAGACTTTTAGAGCCACAAAAGAAATTTTTTCTGGGCGAAAGTCGTACATGTTTATTAAATTTAAAATTAATTATTACTAATTATTATTTTCTACGAATTCACAGTGCTAACGCTAATTATTTTATTACTAGGTTGTACTAGTCAAAAGTCTAGTACGCAGAGTTATTATGTATACCACCCCCACGCTAGTAAGTAATATAGCAGTTGTAACGAATAATTGTTACAAAAAAACTCAACAACTAATCTGTTGAGATTTGAAGCCTGTCATCACGAAAACGGAAACCTTAGTATTCAATAAAAGATTGGGGAGGTACATGAAATAAATTAATAGAGAACTTTCTGAATTGTGAGAAATTCACTGAAATAAGGATTGTTTTGACGTGAATTAGTGTTTTGTTATTATGGCCAAAGAACGCTAAATTATAATATTAACAAAACATTAATATAAAATACCCGACCTTCAGATTTAAATGGTTTCTTTTTTGTCGAATAGCATACTCATAGACTTAATTATTCTTTTCTCATTTTTCTTGACAAAAAAATTGTGTTCTCACATTAGCACAAATTTTTAATTCTTTATTGAAACCATAAATAAAATGTATACCCACACAAAGACCATGCCTTTGTGGGATTTTTATTTTGTGTTTATGTAACAGTGTATTTGTAACTTATGTATACTTTTTGTAAAATGCAAAGGGAAAAAAATATTTATTTAAGAGAAAACTACCGAATGGCTGATATGCAATAATGCATTGTATTGATATGGCTTTGTCTCTTATAGCCATTCCTACATCTTTTTTTAAAATAACTTTTTGCGTTCTTATAATTTACACAAATATTTGAATTTTCGGGACCATTTTCAACAAGCTGTAAATAATTTACTATTAGAAAATGAGAATTAAGTTATAGTAGGGCGAGGTTCGAATCTCGGATCTCTGATCCGTGAGTCAGCGATACTACCCACAGGACCACAACACGGGTTTTTTAAACTGTTTTTGTTTTATCTTTTAATTGAATCGGTATTCACTTCGTAACACTTCATTATAAATTATTATGAAAATAAAACTTTGTTATTACACAATTGTGTAACACTAATAATAAAGTTTTATTTTTGTAATAAGTTTTTGTTTTATTTTATGTAATAAATTTATTACCAGTAAAAAAATTGTTGTAACTAATGGTTACTTCGTTTTATAAATTTTTGTTGATTTTAAATCTATATCTATTAAAAAATATTTTTTAAATCTGCTGACAAGCCGCTCTTGCAGATTAGCGGGATTTTCCTTTTATTTTTGTATGTTTTGTTAACATTTTAGTTTTTATAATATTTATGTTTCGGAATACGGAATTTTTACTTTCCTTCATTACGCATCACATATATGTATGAATATAAATGTATTTTTGCACCTCGGCCTCGTAGTGTGGTGGTCAGCGCGTTTGCCTACCAGGCAAGAGGTCTCGGGTTAGATTCTCAACATAGTTGACATGGAATATTAATTTAAAAAGGTGTTTTTATTTTTTTATCGAAGGTTTACCACTTTACTCATAACCGTTTAGTTATTATGTATATGTATATTATTATCATTGACAATTAGTAAGGTAATCTAGCGGATCTAAAATCCTCTCTCCTAAGCCTTTTTGGAAAAAGACAAATTGGATTTAGCCCGTAAAATATCATTACACTTCCTGAGTACAAAAACTAGCGGAATTGATTACATTAGAAAGGTAAATGTTCCGTCTCACGAATGATTGATTACAGATACGACAGTAGAAGACAGATAACTTGGTTTCCGTCAATGGAAAGGGGTCGAAATAACACAAATTGTTATTCTTCTATACCGGAAAATGTATTTTTATTTTACGAGAGTTTTCTACGGTCTATTTTCAGTTTAAACGACATTCTTCGCTAATGTTTAACCACTTAAAACGATATCGGCAATCAGTAACCGTCACGATGAAAGTCGGCTAAATGCTGACAAAATACGCTGCGAGCGAACTTGTGGAAAAACTACGTACGACAAGTGCTGAAATTCATACAGTCGCATTTTAGTAAACACATGTAATTTAGTAAAGTCAAAGCACTCCCTTCACATACCGAAAACCGTTTTGAAGACCGAAGATCTTTTTTTTTTATGTGGATGCGAATGAATATCTTATGGTTGGTTCTTGGTGTCATGTAATGTTTTGCCGCGACCAATATTTGTATACTTTCAAGGGCCTCGTGTTCAAAAACTACAGGGATTACAGAACATCTAAAAATATGACTGGATAGCCCGTTTTGTCAACTACCGGATATAAATCGCGAGCGTAGCGAAGGTTGCGAAGCGACGTTACAGCGCTGCGCGTGGGTATCTAAATTTGGGCTTGTGTGGGCACGGTGCGCGCTCGGTTCAGTTGTATCGCCGGAACGAGTTGATCGATTTCATTGATCGAGATGTCCACGGAGAGATGAAAACGCGAGTTAGACGATAATAATATAATATAAAAGTTAACATTGGAAAGTAGAAAATATTGAGACATTGGGAAAACGCCGCGTCTTCAAAAGAAAAAGAAGGCTGTTAAATCTGGAACTCCAAACAAAATATGTGCACCACGACTTAACGAAAAAAATATATTGTAACGTATGTTATTTCACATTTACGAAATATTTATTTTCTAACCTCTTCTGCCTTCATTTTCACATTCAGTCTAAGTTTGGCAAGTTGTTTTGTCTTTACCGGTTTTTTTTTTTCAAATTATCACTTTTGACTTCAAATATAATTGACTAAAGCAAATATTGCATATGAAGTTTCATTTTAAATCCCTCATTTTTGTATGTATATTGACTACACAGCACCGGAATGCACGGATTTTTTAGCATATAAAGGAAAGCATTTTCAAGCTAATTTGTTCCAAATTTTAATACGCATTACGATAAAATAAACACAAATTAAACTGAAACATTATTTATATTTTTCTGTAATGATTTTTTTTACATCAAACAAAATAAATAAGGAAACCATATTGACTTTTTTATTGATATTATTTATATTGTGTCGTTTTTCTTCCGGATTAGCAAAAAAGTGTCCTTGTAAAACGAAAAATTAAATTCCACCTGTAAATTTGTAGAGACATTTTCTCAATTTGTTTTAAAGTTCTGTTAGATTTATTTTATAATATTTAAGCCTATAAATAAAGGCAGAGGCTTTCAAACTTATTGGGTGAAGACCCGCATTCTTCTTCTAAAAGTCTGATGAGACGATGCAAAACAAATATTTAAACATCGATAAATAACGCATACGCAACTTTCGCTGAAATTTAATACATGTTTTCTTGTATTGCTAAAAAACTTATGTGTCTAGGAAGACGAACAATACAGCACTGTGTGTGAGATAGAACCAAAATACTTTTTTCATTCTTAAAAGCGATTTTTTCATATATTTATTCTGCTTGTGTAAGAAAGGTTTTTGGCGTATAAATTGTTGTGCTATATTTAGTTATAAAAGTGCTAAACTTGCTTTGTTTCTTTGTTGCTCTCAATATGTGTTATTTGTACAATTTTAATATTACTTATGTCCCAAATTGAGTTGTTGTAACTCCTGCGAATGTAATTCAATGTATTAAACTTGTAATCGATGAAATCAGGGAAAAAATGAGTTATAGAGAGGGTGTTAAAATACATGGAGAAAAGATAGACATGATAAGGTTTGCCGATGAAATCACCCTGATTTCTAAATTTGAAGAAAAACTCACTGAGGCTCTGCCATCCATAGAAAATGTATTAAATAACAAATAAAATATGAAAATAAACAGATACAAAACCAAAGTAATGACTGTGGCCTGTAATAAGCAAAGAATGAATATAGTAATGTCAAGAGCAACTCTGAAAAACGTGAAAGAGATTGTGTACCTTGGAAACAGGATCACCTGGGATGTGAGAACAAAAAACGAAGTCGACTGCCGCATACACCAAGCAAGGCTTGCGTTTAACAAAAAATTGAATATTTTTTAGTCAAATAATATCAATCTAAAACTCCGCAAGCAACTTGCCAAGACATATGTATGGAGCATATTGATGTACGGTTGTGAGACATGGTGCCTTACCAAAAGAGATAAAAAAAGACTAGAGGCTTTCGAGATGTGGTGCTACAGAAAAATATTAGGAATTTGCTGGAGAGACCACATCACTAATGACAAGGTTCTCAACAGAATCGAAGAAGGTAGGCACCTAATCAAAACCATCTCAGAGAGGCGAGTCCAATGGATCGGCCACATTATGCGCCTTGAGGGTCTTTTGCACGACATCATAGAGGGAATGGCTTAGGAGACAAATTATAGAAGGCGCCCCCGACGGGAATATTTGGAGCAAGTGTGCGAAGATTTAAACTGCGCCTCATATGTCGAGCTAAAAAGGGCAGCAGAAAATAGAGACCAATGGAGGACGAGATGCAGGACTTTCCAAACCAATCCCCAGGATTGAGACTGCGAAAAAGAAGATAATTGTAAAATACTTTGACTTATATGATTTATAAATAAAAAGTAAAAAAAATATTTTAAAAACCCTGAGCGAATGCTTTCAACACGATGGCTGCTCTCAGGAAAAATCCTAATTAAGGAAATCAAGCAGATATACGTCTATCTTAGTGTACAGTGATTGACGTGTGCGCCTACCAATCTTGATGTCCTGGGTTTGGTGTCTGGTAGGGTGGACGTTGGATGTTTTTCTAACTGCAATATTTTATTGTTCCTGAACTTGCACTTGAGCGTAAGACCGATCACCTTACCTTTATGTAACAGGTTATGCTGCATTTGGTTTACCAATGCAATGCTTTCACTACTGGATGCAAAAGAGGGATGACGATGTTGATAAAAATGATGGACATTTACATAATACTCTATTTTACCAAAAAAAAGGATACTGATTTTTTTTGTAAAAAAATATACAGAAAAGAAAAACTAGTCTAGAGTAGTTTAAATTGAAATATTAAAAATTGTTAATAAAAATGTCAGTATTATCACAAACCTAGGTTTGCCGGAGTCCGAGTGGGTAAATAATACAGTTCTGCGTGTGCGAAAGAACCAGAACACTGGGAGTGCCTTCTACTCGATTTTAAAAAAATAATGTAATAAAATATGGTATAATATGTAATGTTTTTCAAGTAAACTTATTATTGATGTAGGTTAAGTATAAATAATTTCTTAAAATAATTGCAGAAAAATCCACTTTTGAAATATAAACCTTGTATATTATAAGCAAGGTAAATAATAAAGCAACTCCCATTTAAAAAAAAAAAAAAGTATAAATAATTGAAGAAATTTATAATAACCTGCTGAAGAGTTGTACGTAAACAACTCATCAAGACTTTAATATAAGACTATCGTGCAAATATTTTATTTGTTTTTTTTTTTTTAAATGCTACTCTCAAATCAAAACCCTGAGAGGGAATATGGAGTGGAACTCAATCTGCCCGTTGATTTAGTGGTTTGCGCGGTCGTCTGCCATGCTTGAGGTCCTGGGTTTGATCTCTGGCAGATTCAAAGTGAGATATTAATTTTAATGGTGCTTCGCCAATCACTTTTCCTTCATGTAGCAAATTATCGAGGTAGCTGCGTCAGGTGTATTAATGCACTGCCCTGTGTATCGCTGGCTGCAGATCGGTAAATAGCGATCTTCTGTTCAGTTTTTTTTCCCGTTCCCTTCCATTTTATTCCGTTCCGTTTTGTTTTTTTTCTATCTTATTCCTTTCTTTTACATATTCTTGCTATCTTTTATTTTCTGTTTTTCGTTGTACTCTTTTTCTGTATTAAACAAATAAACATTATTTGAGATATTCAACACACATTTATCAATTATGGAAATTTGCTGGAAGATTACCAAAAAGTAAAAAGCCGAAAAAAAAAGTAAACAACAATTATTAATAACCACACGATATACGTAGCTTAATTCTTTACTATTTTAATACTCGTACAAAAGTATATTAAAAAACACCACAATGATATTCAGCAGATATTTCCATTTTGATTTAAATGTCAACACTGAGCTAAGCACAGGCAGATTCCTTTTTTTTTTATTTATTAAGGAAAATCAACAGTTGTTGAGAATCTTCAAATAATATTTGTAATCTGCAGGCTTGTTTTAGTACTACAAAAACACAACTAGGTTAAAAACAAAAATTATATTGTCCTTTTTTGTATGGAGAAATACATTGAGCTGATCGGCTAGTTTCATTGTTCACTGAGAACGGGCTGGGCGCTGGGCGCACTTTATAGATATTTTTTTGTAGGATGATATAAACGGTGGTGGTGATTTATAATAAATAACAATTATTTTATTTGTTTTCTTATAAACATGGTTACCATTTAACATTATTATCGAAAGTCAAATATAATGGTAAGCTTTGCATAATCGCTTATTAAGACGATTCGCCCCTGGTAGTGAGCGTCCTGACAAAAAAACGGGTCCGTCTCGAAACCAGTAGACATAAAAAGTCGGTAAGTGGTTATAAACTTATATTTACTAACGTTAGTCAAAATATGAAAGTGTCTTCTTTTTAGTAAAACAAGATTATTTTATCATAACAAAGTAAACGTGCCTCATGCCGGACCCGATTCGCTCGCTGCGCGAAAGTTCTATTTAAAATTCTCGCGGGCTGGCCATGGTCCGCGGGGCGTGGATTTTAAACCCCCGGATTAAAGGGGTAATCGAATTACGACTGAATGCCTTAAAAATACTTCAGAAGTACGCAGAAAACGATAGAACTAGCAATACGTAACCTGTCAGATGTAATATTTACGACTCCAGAGCACATTTGCAAATGAAAAATATACAATGCCCTCGAGAAAAGTTTATTGGGTTATATCTATTAAGATAAAAGGCTTTTCAAGTTTTTTTCGATGACTTTAGGGAAATTAGACATTCAGTTTGAGCACACGAGGCTACTTTTTCTTAGTTGCGACACATATTATACATACCTTACATTCGTTTTCATTTCACGGAGACAGGAGTGAAAAGAGTACTGTTTAACATTATAACGTCGGTAGACTCTGGTAATCTGGTGTTGATGGCTCTTTTGGACATGAGTGTTACATTTGATACTGTAGACCATAATATTTTGCTTGAGCGTCTAGAGAAAACTTATGGTATCCGCGATCAGGCACATATGTGGTTAAGTTCATATTTTCATGAAAGAGAATATGCAGTTGTGTTTCAGGGTAATACCTCACCCAACTTTCAGGTGTCTACTGGAGTACCTCAAGGGTCAGTACTCGGAGCACTCTTCTATCTCCTGTTATAGATGACATTATCAAATAATTTGGGTTGTAGTGTCACTGCTATGCAGATGATACGTATATTTATTTTTATTGTACACCAGGCGAGAGAAGTATGCTTGTTAATTTATTTAAGGATGCATTGAGAAAATGGGAAACTGGATGGCTGAAAATAGACTAACATTAAACCCATCGAAAACGGAACATCTATGGGTGGTTTTAACCAGACGACAGAATTAAATTCGGGATACAGCACTACCCGGTGTAAGAAGTACAGCTTTACCCACCGTTAAACTACTGGGAGTCTTCCTTAATTCTGACCTTTCTCTTGACGCTCAAATTAGAAGAACGATAAATTCATGCTTTTACCAGCTGAGACAGAATAAATGTGTACGCAAAAAATTTGCCGGTCGATGCCGCCCGTCAATTAATAAATGCGTTTGTAGTGTCTAAAGTCTATTATTGTAATGGTATCTACGCAGGCCCACCAATGAATACAATGACTCGCCTACAGCCTGTATTGAATGCCAAAACGAGACTTATTTTTTGGAATCTCTGAGTTCAGCCATATCACTCCACTACTTCGGGAATCACACTGCCTACGTTTTCTGCAGATGGTGTAGTACAAACTCTGTTGGTTTATGTATAAGTCATTGCACAACTCTGCTCCGGAATATCTAAGGGAACTTTTCATTCCAGATGAACTAGCTGACAGACGTCTTACGCTTAGATCAGCTACATCTACGTCGAAAAGAAAAGTTATTTTACCTCTACGCAAACACAGAGCGTTAAATTTGGTGAACGCGCATTTGCGGTCGCAGATCTTATAAAATGGAATGCTCTCTCAGCAGAAATGCGAATCTGTGAGAGTGAAGTGATGTTTCGGAAAAATCTTAAAACCTTCTTGTTCTCTAAATCATTTGAATAAATGGTATATAAATATAATAAAATAAAATACTGTTAAAAAAAATTCAAGTGTCATTATTTTCGGATTGCGTTAAAATATAAAATAAACTTTACAGTTCTAACGCTTATATATATGATACCACCGTAAAAATTTCAACGCTTATCAGTTTATGGCTTACCTCCCCGTTTTTATTATCTTGTGATGTTTATTACTCTCTGAAAGTGGCAACCAGAATTGAAATATTTGTGTAAATTATAAGAACCCTAATATGTCTATTAAAAAAAAAAAAAATAATAAACTGTAAACTGCTTGATACGCTCAAACGACTTCCGAATTAATGCGCTAGGAATACATTCAGGGAATATGGCCACATATCTGATTATCGTAGGCAACTAAATTGTCTCCAAAGAAAGCGGAGAGGCTATCACACCCTTTTACTTCTGTTCACTGTACTTTATAGTCCTAACGCTTTCATATAATTTATTTGAAATAAAACACTTTGTAAATTTACCACACAAGAGTTACAATACATTAAAACACGACTACTTTCGAGTAATCAGTATTACCCATCCTCAGGTGTAAATATTAACTAAAATACCTACACAGATTAATACTTAGGTACTTATAGGGTCGGGTGGAAGGGGGAAGGCAATGTGTGGTGGAGGGAGTGGGGTTTTCCTAATTATGGGGAATTTTGATAGCAGGGTGATGCATTTTGAAATATAATATTATTAATTAAAGTTTTCTCTGAATTCATTTTTTTTGTATTTCAATATTTTCTAAATTGTTCATTATGATTCCTTTATTTATGACCGAATGCAAAAGTTTAATTTTGTGTGAATGAAACGAATGGTTTGTATCCATAATATGGTTTGCGAATTCAGAAAAACTATTACTAGAAAGTCCACGGCGGTGTTCGATATCTTAGTGAAAAATTTCAACGCTTTTCAGTTTACCTATTCTTTATTATTTTCAAACCGCCATCTTAATTCACATCCACAATTCCTCCTTCTCGAACATATATATAGTGTCCATGCGGCTCGACTGTGGAATCATCTTCCATCCTCCCATGTTTCTATGGTATCTCTGTTTAAATGACGTCGAAAGAAATATCACAATTATCTACGTTAATGTCTCCTCTTTTTCACTGTTATTACACCATTTTCCCGTTGAAGACTAGTACGCTTTAATACTTGCTATTGATTTTGAGATTTCAGGATAATTACTAAAGTTTTTATTCCCAACACAAGAATAATGATTGAAAACTGCGCATCTAAGTAAAATCGAACTATTTATAAATCTTTGATTCAGAGACTTTGTAAATAAAAGTTTTTTTTTTCTTTGGAAGATTTTGTATAATAGATGCTTTTTTAAAAATGTCATCAATTGAGGGTTTATATAGATCTTTAAAAATTAAATTTGAAAGGTAAATTCTAGGCTTTTTAATACAGGTAAAGCGACGGTTTTTTAGGCAATCAAAAGGCGCGTGTGTGTGATAATCGTGGACGTTGCACTTACACGTGTAAGGGAATTATAATATATGATAATTTTTATTCAATAATTATCATAAAAATATGTTATTAAGGGCAAATACTTTGTTAGTCAGAAAAAACAATTCTGCGGTTATCCTAAATAAGTTTTACGAATGCCGTTCCTGAAATTTTATAAAACCAATCAAATCGTTTTTCCATTTACTAATTAATCAGTTATTTCAATAACCACCGTATAATTTTAAATGGTCAATATTTGAAAACTTGGCTTATTTAACGGCTTAAAGCATTTTTTAATAAAAATCATTAGCTGTGTTTAATCACGATTAAATTTGACAAGGTCTGGGAATAATAGCTAAATTAAACATCAAAAAAACAATACCGCAAAGGGTCTTTGTGTTAATCGAATGCTTTTCTCGGAATTTGCGTAATAAATGGTTCCTTCATTAGCTTTCCCTGGTAAGCTATTTACTTTGAATTTAATCGTTTTCATTTATTCTGAAAACTGGTACCAAGAATTAACGATAATTAAACATGATTTATTGTTCGAGGGGGTTCGTTTTTATTACGAGGATATGCCGGATATGCGGATCCAGAGAAATTTTGTGAATAGGTGCGAAAAAAATTGCACGTCGATCTAATTATGCGGAGCTAAAATCGACAAACTTGAGGTTCCGTTGTCCCATTTTCCGCGCCACAAAACTGAACCGATTTTGTTTTTTTGTTTTTTGTTTTATATGAGTACAAGAATGAAATTTTTTGTATCATTTGAGATTTTGCACAGTGGGTATTTAATCTATACATGGACAACTGTATGAAAGAGATATAATGTATGGGTATTGGAGCAAAAATTTATAATTTTTCAGTAAGCTGCTTGTTGTATGCTGATGATGCAGTTCTGTTAGCAAGCAGCAAGAATGATTTACAACAGATAGTCTCTAAAATGTGAATAATGCCTGGAGAGCGAATTGGTGATGAACGAAAGTAAGTCATAAGTGATGGTATTTGAAAGGGAAAGTGAGGTTACTGACTGCATAATAAATGTAAACAACGAATGTCCCGAACAAGTAGAAGAATTTGTGTATCTGGGAAGCATTTTTTCAAGAGGTGTAACAAGAGAAAAAGATGTTGAAAGGCGAGTGAATGCGGGCAACAATTTTTTTTTTTGACATACTTCCCAGAACTACAAATTCTTCTACCTGGCATAACATAATGTAATTTTATTCATTTTATTTGTGTAAGCCTTATCTTCCAATTAGGTCATTTTTAATTAATATAGTTTATTCAAATATATTTTTTGTCAGTCTGTTTTTTTTTTGTTGACTGGAAGATATTTATTTTGGCAATAGGTCCGCAAAAATGCTTATTCTTTAAACCTGGTTGGCTTGGTTGGATTGTTCCTGGACAGGCACCTGGAGAGTAAAAATTATCACCTTACCTTCATGTATCAAATGATCAAAAAACGCTGCATTTTGTTTAGTAATGCAGTGCCCTATGCACCTATTTGTGTGGGGAGAGGTATGATGACGATGATGTTTATTATATTGACACCCAATGATAAATCTTAAAAAGGCTAATCGTTGTTATCAGGGATTTGACATGTACTTTGGCGCAATATATTTAAAACTAGCGGACCCGACAGACGTTGTTCTGCCCGAACCTTGGATTGCCTGCTATTTATTATCTTAGAAAAAGACTTTTCAATGATAAGTAGGTACCTAGGTACTTGTTTTTGATTAAATTCCAAAAGTGAAAATTGTTAATATTAAAATATTGAATTTAAGTAGGTACCTAGGTACTTGTTTATGGTTGAATTCCAAAACATAAAATAAATATTATTTCAAATATGGCATTCTTTTTGCTAACGTCAAACTCCGGTTTTCTCGCCTACAGAAGGGTGTACTTATATGGGAATACGATTTTTTCTAATGTATTGAATTTAATATTATTTTAGTATTACCAAAAACCCAGTTAAAATAACAGAAGTAGAAATTATAAGGAATTTAAGGAAAGAATCTGATTGAGATCCACAAAAAACAAATGCTGTTTGTAAACATTCACAAACAAACTTTTTTGATACACAAAGAAACAACATCTTTCCATTTTTTCGCAAATGCGTTCTCCTCAAATGCAACCTGGTAAATCGATGAATAAAACATTTATGCTCCTAACTTCTTTTTTACATGTTCGATTGAAGATTTTAATATCTACGAACACGCACAGCGCAAAGATTTAAATTCTCTGAAAACCGCACGTAAATCGGTTAAGCCATTTAGGAGGAGTACGGTGACATCACACGTACAGAGAAATTATGTGTTTAAAAATTTTCGATTGAATCATGGCAATGAGGAAATTTTGCGGTTTGAATTTTTTTTGTTATTTGTTAGTAGAATAAACTAAGATAAACATTTCTTTTTTTATTTTTTATGTATCGTATTATCAGCGCTATGATTTCTAAAGTTTTGTTTTTCGTAAATTACTCCGCGTGTGACGTCTCAAGTTCTCTTCCGCTTCTTATCGGTCAGCTCTTCACAAAAATCATCACTGATACCGTCTTTCTTTACAAAATAGTTAATAACAACTTAGATTGCACACAACTGCTTGAGAAAATCAAAATTCGTATTCCTCAACGTACAACTCGGCTGCGATAATTGTTTCATGTTGGTGTTTCAAGCACAAATAACAATAAAAATGCATCTTTTCCCAGAATCCTAAATTATTTTTCTGAAATCGATGTATCTTTTTTTACTCTAAACAACTATGAAGAAAATGCTAGAACCTTAATTGCAAATATTAATTATAATTTAATCTAACTCTACCTGTTTATAAAGCTTGCTTTATTTTCATGTATACTTTCATATTATATGTTTTTTCTCTTGTTTGAAAAAATAAAAGAGGGAAGGCTGATCTGGGGTTACTCTGTGTGCACCCGCTGATAAAAGGGTTTTTTTAAGGGTTTTTTAAGGTGTCCATTCCGTGTTCCTATCTTTTCTTCAAATATTAAGATTGAGTAAACAAAAAAAACAAATTATTGTATTCTTTTTCATTTTTATCGTTATATTTTCTTTTTTTACATGTGGAATTATACGGAGTGGCTTCTCACGGGTACGCTTTTTACTTTCTTTTTATTGCATTGTATTTACTTAAACATATACAGAAAACAATATTTACATGGTTTATTTGTAAATATTGTTTTCTTTGTTATAATGGTTGTTGTTTTCTTTTAATAAATAAATAAATTTAAAATTTAGAAAACTCTCCTACATATATATATGTTTGGATAATTTATGTAGCGCCATTTTTGTGAAAATCACCTCAAGGGCGCTGTATAATAAATAAATATCCCAGCACGTCTTGCAGCTACAGAGTGCATGGACGGTTGGGATTCTAGTTCCTCGTCTCCAATTATAAAATATAAAAAATACGATATATAGGAGCTAGATCACGCTAGATCACAATATAGCACATCTTGCATCTACGGAGCGCATGTAAGAAGTCTAGCTCCTATTTACATTTTTTATGTTTTTATTTGACAATGAAGTTAAGAGTTTAAATGATATTGTAAAAAACGAAATAAAAAACAAATTTATAAAAATAAAAGTTAGATTACAACAAGTCTTGCAGCTACTGAGCGCATGGACGGTTGAAATTCTAGACCTCATTTACTAAATTTAAATGTTTGATAGTTGATAACATTTACATAATACGATTTATAAAATATGATAGCTAACATCACAAAAAGTCTTGCAGCCACAAAGCGCATTGACTAGTGGAATTTCATCATCATAATAATGATTTAAAAAGTTTAAAAAGTTTACAATAAAAATAAAGAAAACACAATAATAATACATCAAGCAAAGAACTAGTAAGTATGGCAATTAAGTGGACATATAACAGCACAAAAAGTAAAATATAAAAAACTAAACAAAGATAGCATTTCTTAACTTGTTATTAAGGTTAACAAGATGATAGACGATACTCGATCTCGAAGGGTCCCTGTTTTAGGTATACACTTTACAAGGTCTATTGTCTTTTTCCTAGTACATAACTGTAAAAACATTTGGTTCACATTTGGTTGTTCCCTGGGAGATGATAGTAGTCTCATATCACTAGTTGATTCATATGAACTAGTGACATCGTTCAAACTAATTTGTTTTTATAAAAATGTGTTTAAATAATTTTTTTTCGTACATTTTCAAGAAACTGCCATATTATTTGATGCTCAAATTTTTACCGCGCGTAAGAAAATATTTTTTGTATCCAATTTCCCGTGGGGCTGAAGTTCCTCATTCTATTCAAAAATAAGTTTGAGAGTGAACAAAGTCTTAATAATATGGGTATTCTGAAATAGTAGTATATTTATAGTCATGTTTTGAAAATTCTACTAAAAATTTCCATACGTTTGAATATGTATCTAAGGTCATTGTTCAAATAAAATACAAGTGCGGTATGCATTGCATTTCCTCTACGCTGTGTGCAATAAACTGCGGCAGTAAATTTTGAATCTAAAACGCGATATCGTCTTTATTGCATCTTCTGAATTTAATGTGTTCCTTCACATGCTGCACTTAACGAAAGTGGAGTTAGAAAATGTGGTATAATTGTGATTCAAATTAACCAAAAGATAAGAGATTTATTTATTTATTTACGGTTCCATGAACCTTTTACATAAGTTCAATAAGGTTTTATTCACTGGTTAGTGAAAAAATAACATTATTTTTAAAAAGAACAAAAACATCGAGAAAAGTATACAATGGTAAACAGTATTTATATAGAAAAATAAATATTACGTTTGTAACAAATATAAATATTTGCATTTATAAAAGAAACGTAAATAAAAGAAAATAGCAGTTTTTAAAAAAGAGGAAGAGAAAAAAAGAAAGTGCTTTAAAAGGAAAGTTAAAAAGTTTACTTCATCGTTTAATATAAATATTAATATTAATCGAAAATAAATTCAAAAATTAATTATACACACAAGAGTAAAGAGTTAAAACAAAAGTGAAGAAATAATCATTATTTGAATTTTTAGTTGTTCAATTATTTTTCAAAACACAGGACTTGATCATCAGCGGCGTCGTATAGAATAAATCTAAATCATCTCTGTATTGATTTGCAAGTAGCTGCATGCGAATAATTGGTGAATTCAATGAATTATTAGTACCATGATGATGACTGTAAAACAAAAAATTAAGTCTTGTTGGTCTATGTGGAATACGAAAGTTCATTAAAGTTAACAGTTCGGGGCAATTTATTTTATTATTTAATCATTTGAAGACCTGTAATAAAATTGGGCCTAAGCACCAGAAAAGTGAAAAAAAGTTACAAGGGTTTAAAGATATACTCAGTTTTTTTGGTATACAGCATATATTTTTTAATTCTTTAAAATGTGTACAAATGTGTAAGAAATAAGTTTAGTGAAAAATATATAGTAAAATATTATTTTAAAAGGGTATAAAATAACAAAGTAATTGAGAAGGCCTTAAGACCAACTGCTATTTCATTAGTCAGGCCTAAGTGCCTAACGTAAAAACATAAAATAGGGCCTATCACCAACATCCATTAAAATGTGTGATTTTTAATTCAAGGATGCGTAAAACTAATAATTTTGAACAAAAAAATACATCATTTATAATGTAGGTATGTAAATTAAAAATAATTATTATTAATCAATGGAAAAAGATATCTATCATAACTCTCTACTGGAAAAGATTTTTGTAGAAATTTTTGTGTTCTTCAGAAGGCATATACTCGATCATGTTGAGTAAATCTTTTTTTTTTCGTCCGTGATCCGGCTTTGGTAATCTAATTGGCGTAGTTAATAGGTTTTTATATCGCCAATTAATTTATTTATTTTTAAATTTAATTAATTTATTACTTGTCTTAGCTCGTGAATAGTGGCTTTCTTGTCGTGGAAACAATTTAACATGCCCGATGACTTGGTTTTCGTCTTCAAGATCGAATTTTAGATATTTTTTCTTATTACCCCTTTTTCGGTGAGGGTAGTCTCTCCGCGTTTTTTTCTCTATTAGTAGGACTCGAATACCTTAATACTTACTCCAAATATATCAATAAAAGTGGCACGACAGACATTGACTACTTGACCATTGTCATTAGGGACAGTGTAATAAACAGTACACTGCCTTTTGCTTTCTGATGGGTTTTTGTATTTCCCATTTCTCCGTCTTTTAATGTTTGAAATATGGAATAATCCCATTAAATATGCACTTTGCTTCAACCAGTCACCTGCTTCGTAAAATTATTTATGCAACTGCAGTTTTTGATCATAAATAAGACTTTTACAGTCATTCTGGCACTTGCAAGTGAACTGAAAAAAAAGTCAACTTTACGGAGGACTGTCAAAAATAACCCTAAATGCAATACTACAAATTATTTACCTGGGTGAATATGTATTTCACTTTTGACATTTCGAAAAGCCGTATTTTTATCGCTTTCTTGCCAAAAAATAAATATTCACCCACCTATCTGATAATTTCGCAGGAGTAATTAGGAAAATGCCCAATGTTTCTTGTAAATTCATCTATAAAGCTATTAATCTTCTAAATTATATATGAAATACATACTAAATTATACATGAATTTTAGTTAAAACGTTTGAATAAAATTTGTAAAATTTGGTAAAACGGGGTCAATTTAGCACTTATTACAGCTATAAATATAGAAAAATCCTTTTAAAATCTCAGAATAAATAAGGCAAAATATCATGCAAATGAACATAAAATACTCCGCTATTCTTAAAACTTTAGTAATTCACTCAAAGATTGTATTTTAAGCCGATATTTTTCCATACTAAAATAATTGAAATATCAGACGCCGTGCAATTCGAAAACGAAATTCGCCGACAATTATTTGGAATTCCCCATACAAACATAAAATTTTTGACAGCCGGTTCTTCATTTAAAAAATGGCAGAAAATATCACTCACTATTTGGTGATCGTGTTCACTCGATTTCTCCTCCCAGGCTACGTGCTTTGACCCCTGTGCACCTCAGACATCGTTTGCACATCCCTAGATTCTGAACGCTAGTTAAAACTTATCAAAAATTTGTCAAAACAGATTTTTAAAAACAAATCGGCTTACCGAAGTATTCGGAGGACTTATTGCTGGTACAATCACATTTT
Source organism: Micrasema longulum (assembly GCF_059751315.1). Classification (NCBI taxonomy): domain Eukaryota; kingdom Metazoa; phylum Arthropoda; class Insecta; order Trichoptera; family Brachycentridae; genus Micrasema; species Micrasema longulum. The sequence goes on from NW_028277301.1 coordinate 99,961, forward strand.
TAGTAGAACAATATTGTTTCCCTTGGGCTTTTAACTTTTTATTTTCACTTAACTTATTAAAACCACTTCTTTTCCGCTTTGTTGTAAAAGGCGTATCCGGATCACAAGTCTCGCGTCCAGCCATTTTGTATGAAATGCTTAGCGCTGCGATTAATCACGTAGGCCCTTATATGCGTTAATGGGTATTGTACTTAGGCTCCATCCCATATACATGACTTCAGATTGATATGAAATATTTTTTTCTGGTACATAAGTTCTAATTTGTGTTATTGGCGTAGGCATATAGAACATTTCCTCATACTCAACGTCATTTTTTATTTTTTGGTATTTAAGCCCTATTTTATTACAGGTCTTCATTTATAAATAAACAAGAGGTCATTTATTGTCCTCCTGCTTGACAGAAATGGTAAATTTAAAGCAGTCACCGGAGATTAATAATTTATTTCTGACACAGGTAGACCATATGAGTTGCAGTAATAAACAGGACTCCAAACTGCAGATGCATACTCTAGCTGTGATCTTACAATAGAACAAAATAAAATTACGATTGTGTCAATATTTTGAGTGTTACGAATGACAAAACCTAACGTTTGCATAGCCTTATTGGATATATTTTCATAGTGATGTGAAAAATTTAACTTAGTATCAAATGTAACACCTAGGTCTTTAATATAATGGACTTGTTCAATGGCTACATTATTAATAAAATATTTTGACACAACAGGTTTTCTGGGTCGAATAAAGGAGATATGGTAGCATTTTTAACATTTAAAAACAGTTTATTGAGTTCGCACCATTCAGTTAGCTTGTCTATATTTGCAGTATGTTAACATCGTTCAAGTTTTTGATAATTCTAAAAAGTTCCAAGTCATCAGCATAAAGAACGTAATTGACATCATGGAAAAAAGACGATAAATCATTTATGCACAGTACAAAAAGAAGTGGCCCTAAGTGAGATCCTTGTGATGCCATGAATATTCGGCTACTATACGGTATTCGACCAATTCAGCTATTTTTTAAAAATATATGGTATTTGGTCAAATACCGAATACCAAATCATTAAAAAAACACACATATTACTCGAAAATGTGTCTTAGTTATTAGTTTTATACTTAAAATTTTTGAGTCGGGTTGTGGTCCTGTGGCTAGTATCTCGGACTCACAGATCAGAGGTCCGTGGTTCGAATCCAACTCTACCCCAACTTGATTTCCATGTTCTAATAGTGAGTTATTTACAACTCGTTGAATATGGCCCTCAAAATTAAATATTTGGGTAAATCATAAGATCGCAAATATTTCTTTTTCTTAGTAAAAAAAAAATATGTCACTGGTAAGTTGTGTAGAATGAAAAAAAAATTAAGCATTTGTTGGTAGCAAATAATATAAATAAATAATACCTCATGAGATCTTGTTACACAGCAAACACACGGTCAGTTTATTATCTTCACTACAAATCTTATAATATTTCCAAATAGGCGATGTACAATGAACAAATAATAACTAATAACTGATAATTATTACCAAAAAGGACCACTAGTAACACAATTTGAAGTCATAATACCAAATTATCATTTTTTATCGATAATTCTATAACTGGTAATATTTTTATTTATATACGAGTAGTTTATCTTTTTTAGACTTTCTTAATTTGTAAATTAATAATATTGTTTTAAATGCGATGTTTTACTTATAATTATACTTGCATGTATGTATATTTAACTGTATTTGTAACTAATATGTAAAAGGTACTAAGTGCCGTTTATTTCAAAAAATAAAATAAAATAATAAAGAAATAACGCTTGTCGCGACATTATCTACTCGCAAATGAGACAAACACGCCGGCCCCATCACGCCCGCACGCACCGCAATGAGACAGGTCGTAACCTGTCACACGCAAAATGCTTACACCCTTAGCCGAACATTCGGCCGCCGAATATTCGGCAAAAGTCTGCTGATTTTAATGAAACTTACAATGGCGCGACGGGAAAATGAAATAAATATGGATTTTCAAACACGGGCAATATGGTGAATGTTACAGAGGCCTCGTGGTGTAGTGGTCAGCGCGTTTGCCTGCCATACAAGACGTTTGAGGTTCAACTCCCGATTTAATTGACGTAAAATATTAATTTAATAAAGTTTTTTTACATTTGAATTTTTCATAATCCCTGAACCTCCTGAAGCGTAAGACTGATCATCTTACCTTCATGTTTTGTTTTTTTTTTTTAATCAAGATGGATTGGTGTACCCATGCAGTGCCATATGTATCATTAGCGGAAAGGGAATGGAGAATGAAGAAAGTGGCCACTTCATTAGCCATGACAGGTTATAATCCCTTAAAAATACCTAGTCTTCCATATTTCCTTAATTCAAATGTTTTTCAGCTCTGTTGTAATTTGTTTAACTGAATAAATTTTTAGGGAGTAAAATCCAGTATTTTGTGTACAAACTTTTGGACAAACTCAATTGCTATAATTAATTAAACTATCTAAGGGCCAGTTGCACCGAAAAGAGTCAAATAAAGTTTTGATTGAAATAATAGTGTATTTTCAAAAGTCTGGAATAACGATAAAAATTTAATATATATTTAGAGTGGATTTTTGCAATTCAAATGATTTAAATATCAATGTATTCAAACAAGTCTTTATTTATAATTTTTGAGTTTAAAAATGAGCACACACACAACAGCCCGCAGTTGACATAACGTAATTTTGACGTCACACGTTATGACCGCCGACTGCGTTTCTAATAAACATTGCGTACAAATTTGGCTCCAAAACGTCATACATGCCGTTTGCCCTACAGAACGCGAAACGTCTCGTTTTCGGGTAGTTAAAAATATGTTTATTTTAAACCTTTATGAAAAATTTATCAAACGTCGCATAAAAAAAATATTAATACGGTTATCATTGTTATTTTTTGCTTATTAAAAAAAAACCTGAAACGACCCTATACGAACAGAAAAAATTAGATTTTAATAGTATGTTTGTCAAAATAAATCATTTGCCCATTTTTACGAAAACGTTCAACTTTTTTTTGCTTGACTGCAACTGACCCTTAGTATTCTAAACAACCTAAATTATCTGTGTCCAGGTGGATAAAGAATACAGTTTTTTGTGTGAAATAGAACCAGAATCCTGAAAAAGTGTGGTGCCTCAGAAGTAGGTACCGCTAACCGCCGAGCATAGTCAACGAACACGACAGGTTGGCAACACAGACGATCGGTGACGTAGGTAAGCATATAAAAGCACCGATGCACTGATCGCTCTTCTTTCTCTACCTCTGCAGCCCGCCACATACTACCAAGATCCAAGATCTACGTCATTCGAAGTTATTGTCAACCGTGCTGTAGAAAATATTCATATAGTCTTAACTTCCGTGTTCATCTTAACTTCAGTAGTTATCACGCGCCATTGTTTTGACTTTGCATTTTATTAGTTGAATATTCAGTATATCAATAACTGCATGAAAGAACTGAAGGGCTTAAAAATGGGAGCAAAAATGGGTGATTTAAATGTCAATTGTCTTTTGTATGCTGATGATGCCGTGCTTCTTGCTAACAACAAAAAGGAACTGCAAATCTTGGTAACAAAGGTCTACGATGTATGCAAGGGAAGCGATTTGCTGATGAATGTCGATAAATGGAATGTGATGGTTTTTGAAAGAAATGAAAGTGTGACTAAATGTGAAATCACTGTGAATGGAGTTATACTAAAACAAGTAGAGGAATTTGCGTATCTGTGAAGTATGTTTACTAGGGATGGAACGACTTTAAAGGGTATTGAAAGGAGGGTGAGTGCCGTGAACAGTGCACTTAAATTAACCTTGGCAAATAAATGTTTGTCGCAAGAGGCAAAATTAGCAGTTCACAAAGGAGTCCTGGTCCCGACCCTGATGTTTGGGTGCAAAGTACGGGTTTTATTTTTTTTTTGTCCAACGGACCATTTTTAACGAAATTGAGTTAAGTGCAAAGGAGTTATGAGAAAGCCTTTATTTATAAAATACAAATAATTTTTTATTTTTTTAAGGGGTTTTTTTACGAATTTTATAGGAGGCTGTGGTCGTTATTTGTGCCTATTTCGTAAAAAAAAAAACTTTGAAGCTTTATTTCTGCAGATTTGTGTTTTGGTCTGATGGACAAAAACGAACTGAAGCGACGAATTGGTGACCAACACAACTGGTGACCCCGACAATAGGCCCCTCCACAAGTGTTTTAGATCCGATGAATACTCTCGGGCAAAACTTTTTTAAAAAGATATAAATTAAATAGATACTTGAATCGGCTTGTGGTCCCGTGGCTAGTGTCTCGGACTTACGGCTCAAAGGTCTGTGGTTCGAATTCCATTATACCCCAACTTGATTACCATTTTCTAATAGTGAGTTATTTACAACTCGTTTGAAAATGGTTCTCAAAATTAAATATTTGGGTAGGAACACAAATATTTGTTCCTACCCAAAAAAAATTGAGTGGAGAAAAGTCTGCCTCGTTATGTGACCTTACTGGGAATCAAACCTAGAGCTTCCCTACCGTTATGCAAGCGACTTTGCAATACAACTAAGGCCGCTTATATGTCTAAAATAATCATTAAAAATTTGACAAGTCAGTATAACAACAATTCAATAAGTGTATTGTTGAAGCATCTAAAAATTATAGAATAGGAATTAAACTTGTTGATTGTTTTGAAGATTTGCCCTTTCGACTTTCGAATATGTAAATATTGTTTAGTTTTAAATTAAAGTTCTCAGATTTACAGAGGTTACGAGGACGCTACCAAAGGCACCTTAGAAATCGTTTGTCAATTTCAAATATATACATATTGAAATAAATTGATATGCCAACATATACGTATATTTGTAATAATTCAAAACAATGGATCGAACAGTTAGAACCGGGTTGTGGTCCCGTGGTAATATTGTGGACCCGCGGGCCAAAAATCCAAGGTTTGAATCCCACTATACCACAACTCGATTTCCGTTTTTCCAGCACAAAGTATTTGCGGCTTTCTGTAATACAGTCTGGAGCTTTTTTACTCTCAGGTAAAAATCCTGAAAAAAGGAAGTCGAGTGAAGATAAATCTACCTCGTTATATTGTGGTTGACACGTTTGCATAGCATTCTTGAGACCTTGAGTCAGGATGGACGTAAAATATTGGTTTAAAGGTGGTTCAACACTGCAATATTTTAATGTTCATGAAAGGAGCCTGAAGTTGAACCTGACCACCTTACCTTCAATGTAACAAAAATGATTTAGATGTTAAGTAAATAACAGCATTTATCGATACAATTCCTGTCCGATTACCTTTCTTTCCAATCCTTCCATTGACCTATTCTTATGATACCTACCTAACATCAAGATAGAAAAAAATCAGAATTAGAAGATTCGGATTTAGAACAAAAACAATACAACATTTTTCACTTCACATAAAATCGGATAAAAAGTGCTTGGATTTGTCGCGCGTCGTTGTGAAAATATTGTTACATTTTTTATAGTGCATTTTGTCATCCAGTGCCCGAAATCGAAGAATATTCAAATCATATTAAAGGTAGGTATCCATTCCATGTTCCTATTTTTTCTTTAAATATTTTCTTATCATAAAACTGAATGAAATTCCTTTTTTCATTTACAGGCCGCCTTTAGTTAACATTAGATACGCTGCAATTGGAGTGCAAATGCAGTGCCCTATGCATCATTAAATTGCTAAGATGAAAGCTTTTTTTGGAAAATTCATATTAAATGAATTTTCACAATTTATATGCTATGAACTGTAAATCAGCATCTTTTAAATGCATGTTAAACAATAAAATTTATGAAATATTGAATTCCAATATAATTGAACTTGTTGATATATAAAATAGATGATCGGCAAACAATTGTATTTTTGACAATGAAACGGAGTTTTCTTTTGTTTATTTCAATAAAAATATCGATTTTCCATTGCATTTTTTATTAGTATTTCATACTTATTAATAACGTTTTTAGGTTTAAATGTACCTATGTATATACGAGTACAATCCTAGTTTTAAAAGATAATCAAATTTTCATTAAGTAATCGACATTTGCTGAAATATTAAATATTTCTATTAAAACATTAAATTTTTTTTTTTTTATATAATTTCGATCATAGAAAAATTCAATTAAGTTCATTAAAAAAAGTGTAAATATTTGTTTATGTTGTTAAGCGTTTAAATTTTAAGAACTCAAAAGAGTAAATAGTAAGAACTCAAGCATTTATTTTTATTTTTTATAATTTTAAATTCCATGGTTTAATTTTACTTTTTATCGACTAGAAACACAAAAACGAGTATTGAAATGTTTACACTCATTTAAATAAGTAATTAATAGCTATTATAAGGGAGTTCCAAGAATTATTTACCGTCATTTGTTTTATACCTGTGTGGGGTTTTACCTTAAAAAATAATTAAATTTCATCCTGAATATCAACGAGTTAACGTATTATATATATTTACATATTTATATTTATTTATATATATATTATTAATCTAAGTAGGTAGAGAAACTGCGAGTGATGCAAAAACATTTCATTCATACTTTGGTGTCGCAAAAACTTAGTTAAAGAGCTAAAGGGTATCAGGTTAGATGTAGTCAAACTACAGTGTTAAATTGTGTAGAAAAATATTTGATTGCTTCTTGCCTGGATTGAAAAAAGTTAAGGGTAGAAAAAAACGATAATTCCAGCTAATGATCGATTGCATTTTGCCTGGAGAATCGATTAAAATGCCGTATAATGACAAAAATTGAGTCCGTTTTTTTTAAATGAAAAGAAAAGAGGTAAAAAAAATACAAATAATACTCAATAATAGGTAGTCATGTTATTGTTTATTTTGCATAAAAATGTCTGCCTTAAAACAGGTTGTACCTTGTTAGGCAGACTAGACATAATCCAGAGAAATCTTTTACCTTAAACATGTAGTTGATAAAGAAATTGTATTTTGATTAATGAACCGTGATCATTATTATTATTATTAAAAATGTATTTTGAAAACATTTGAAGTACATAAAAAAATGGAATAACTCAAATATTTGAAAAACCATCAAGGAGTTTCTCACTTAAATCCCTTCCCCTAAGAAAGATCCAGTCTTGAAACTCTTTTTTGAAAATAGATTTTGCTTTTGAGAGCTTAACGTGCCCTTTTAAAACATTAAACACTCTCGGTGCGATAAAGAAGAGATGTCTCTAAGCAAAAGTCGTCCGGGTCGTTGGGTTTAACATAACAAAGTATGTATTTAGTGTTTTTTTCAATTTGAATGAACATACGGCTTGAAAGGGTTAGTAAAATAATTAATAAAGCCGACATTATGATGTTTAAAATCCAGTTCAAACGAGGCGCGTTGCCTATTTCATATTTCGATCACAAAATATCGTTTTGTCGCTAGAGAATAATAAACAGAATAATGTTTGGTAAATTTTTTAACCTTGCCCTTAAATGATACTATGTTCGTGTTTAGGGAGGCGCTGAAAGCTGGTCGTAGTGGCGTCCTCGAGGGTCCTTCTTACGTGCCCTGAGTCCCGAATAGAGCCTTCGAGAAGCGACCAAACCTTTGTCAAATATTCAACGCTAATCAGAAAGAGAAATGACATGGTGTAGCCGCTTATCCATTGTATTTTGATGGTTCCAAAACGGTCTTCGCTTTTTAAGAATACATTATTGACTAATTTGTTGTATTTTTTTGTGTTCTCCGTTTTATTTTTTTTATTAATTAACTTTTTGAACATAATGTTAATTGTACATTGGCAGGCTCGTTGCCAAATGGAAATTTCTTCCAACCGATCAATAAAATAACAGATTATTTATTTATTTATGGACTTATCCAGTCTAAACTTACGTAAATACAATTTCTTATAATAAATACGGGTAATAATCAAATAAAATACAACTTAATAAAATTAAAGCTAGAACAAATAAAAAATACTACCCCAAAACAAGATCCTGTCTATCTTAGTGATTTTTTAAACCTATAAAGACTTTCACCAAAAAAGTCTAGATTATGTGTCGAGTTTACAATACGACGCAATTGGGACATTGGTGCATGCGCGCCATAGTCTGTGCTGTGTTGATCAAGGAACAGCACATTATTATTTCGCCACTGGCGGATTGGAATATTGAATGGCACTTGTTCGAGTAACGATGGTTCATCAATTAAGCCATTCAGTAAATTAAACATAAATATGGAGTCAATGTTATTTCTACGTTTTTGTAGACTTGAGATTTTTAACATTAGCTACATTTCTCCGTAAGTGTAGTCTCCTCTCTCGAGGCCAATCATTCATGCTACTTTTCTTAGCAAACGACGTTGGACCGATTCGATATAATTTATCCGGCCTACATAGAAGGGAGACCAGATCGCGGATTCATATTTTAAAAGAGAACGAACAAGTGAGCAATATAGTTTTTTAACTATGAACATATTAGTAAAGTCACTAGATGTCCTGCTAACAAAACCTAGTTTTAGAGACTTTTTAATCATACTTTTAATGTGTTTATGAAAGGTAAGTTTACTTTTTATACTTCAAATTACAAAACATATTCTATGGAAAATACCGTTTTGTGAACGACACTATTTTCAGAAGGTGATAATTACCATTTTTTGTATGAACGCGGTCTGACTGTTTTTAGCGGAACATATAATTGACCTTGTTGCACCCGATAACACCAATATATTTTTTTTCCAAAATTGTGGACAGGCCACTGTCTGCATAATCACAATTAATACAATACATTTCAATTCAAATAAAAAGGGGCCAGTTAACAAAGAAAAAACCTTTTTATATGAAATTGTAAATTTCAAAAGAGTTACTCATTTATTGACTTAAAAACATTGCTTTTTTGAATGAGTGAAACTGATAAGAAGACCTACGGTCGTTAGAACGGTTTCGGGTACGTCGAGAAATGTACTTTAAATAATGTATTGAATTTTATTATTTTGCAACAAATTAGTCAAAAATTCTTAATATCTTCACCGTACACTGCGCAAACACCGCGATGAGCTTTGGCAGCTATATTCCCTCGATTGAACGAGAACAGAAAGAGATGTCAAAAATGCTTACTTTCGTATACTTGACATTTCATTTTGAAGGCTTGTAATTAAATAAAATAATACATGGAACGTTAAAAAAAACATTACATCTTGTAGAACAGAAAAAAATGTTTCGAACGACGCACAACCTTTACCATTTTTTTTTTAATTTTGGTGCTCATTTTTAAATTTTGAAAAAATCGGACACAACTTATGTTACCACCCAATACAATATATTCACGCGACCATCGGAGGGAACATCTTTAGTTGTTTATTGTACAGAATGCTCCGAATTGCCTTGATCTTGTTTTTAGGAGTCTGAAACATTCACCTCACTTTGGTAGGCAAAGAGAATGGACCGCCACACGCGTCTATCTTGGCGTACATTTCTAGCTTCTTTCACATTCATACTTCTTGTCATACATGCCTTTTGTTCTGTCTGCTTTTGACATGACCAAACTTAAGATTTCGGTTTATCTGATCATGCCACGTCTTCCTTGGTCGTCCTCGTCTCACGTTACCTTTTATTGTCGCCATGTATACTCGTTATACCATTCTTTCGTCATCCATTCGTTCTACATAACCAAACAATTTCAGAGACCCTTTCTTAATATTTTCAAATATACCTGCTCAGATTTACACTCTCGCCTGATTTCATCATTTGTAACTCTGTCATACATTGATTTCCCACACATTCGTCTACGAGATCGCATTTCAACCGCGTTCACTCGGCTTTCATTCTTTCTCTGTCAGTTCCATGTTTCAAATCCAAACATAAGTGTTTGGACTACAACTCCGTTGTGCACTGCCAGTTTAACTTCGATTGACATATTTTAATTAGCAATTACTGTGCTCAGTGCGCCGTTTATTTTGTTGCCCGCATCACTCTCCTTTTAACATCTTATTCTCTTGTTACATCTCTTGAAAAAATGCTTCCCAGATACACAAACTCTTCTACTTGCTCGAGACATTCGTTGTTTACATTTATTATGCAGTCAGTAACCTCATTTCCCCTTTCAAATACCATCACTTTCGTTCATCACCAATTCGCTCTCCAGGCATACATCATCCATTCTAGAGACTATTTGTTGCAAATCACCCTTGCTGCTTGCTAAAAGAACTGCATCATAAACTTACTGAAAAATTGACAAATTTCGCTCCAATACCCATTTCATGCAGTAGTCCATGTATAATAATATGCAGTAGATAAGATAAAAATAAAAATACTAATTACTTAAGTACTAACATTCCAGACAAAAATATTGATTCGTGTTAGCGACCTATTTTTTAAGAATGATCTCAAGTCGCGCTATCTATTAGTCAGAATTCATTGTACTGGTATTTATGAACTCTTGGATTCTATTTCTGACTGAGTCAATATTCTCCACTATTGATTTTACTTCGTTCGGAACTATTTTTTTTCGTTTAAGGTCTTCAAGTATATCTCAATATATTTCTAGGTGGGTCGCGGACAAATCACGCTTTACCACAATTTGTTTCCCATCTTCTAACACGCTTATTTACGACTTAAGAAAAATGGACACAAATTTGAATAAACGCACATATTCACTCTTATAAGTGTCCTAAAAATCGATTTGCAAATGGTGCTGTAATGTTGCATTACATGCAAAAGAGAGATATTTTGAAACACAGGTATTTAAAACTTTTATGTATGTAGATACTGTTTAATAAAATATTTTACATCATTTACAAAAATAACAATACTCTTTAAGCCTGTTAAAGCGAAATATGACTTCGTTATTTTAAAAAATAAGAGAGATATTTATTTATTTGTTGGATTTATTCAGTCCATTCTAACGGTGGCAAATAAAATGTCTTATAATAAATACAGGCACTGATAAAATAAAATACAACTAAATAAAATTAAAGCTAGGACAAAAAAAAATAAAAATCACTACCTCAAGACAAGATCCGGTCTATCTTAGTGAATTTTTAAAACTATAAAGACTTACACAAAAAAAGTTCAAATCTTGTTTCGAGTTAACAATACGACACAATCGGGACATTGGTGCATGCAAGCCATAGTTTGTGCTGTGTTGATTGAGGAACAGCACATTATTATTTCGCAACCGGCGGATCGGAACATTGAATGCCACCTGTTATATATATTATATATCTATCAAATGTATTCTTTGCAGATTCATGTGACATCATAGCCACACAAGGATTGTGAAGTGAAATGTGAAGTGAAATACCATTAATTTCGACTTAAAGAAACAATAAAAAACCCTATTTCATTTGTACTTCAACAAATATATAACATTAAAACTTGATAAATTATTTAAAATTTTAACTGTAATTTTTCTCAGGATATATTTGAGAATGAGGTCTCAGGTTTACAAATGGGGGTTGAAATAAAATGTTCGCAAACCCTAAAGAATATCTTGTGACGTTACGGCTATCTGTATACTGAGCGTACTTTTTAGATACTGGGTAGGTTTGTTGTTTCAGGGCAGGCGGTGTTTACAGAACATAAGTATGGTTACAAAAATTATAATTGATCCACAAAAGTCGCCTCGTATGCGTAGGTAGAATTGTAAAAGAGGCATTATTCGTATTCTTAGTGGTGGGGGTCAGTGCTATGCAAGCTCCTGGCGTCACTGCGATCTGTGAAGATCTATTGTGACCGGTCCCCGTGGATAGTTCTCAGTTCAGGTCTATAAAGAACCTAGCTACTGTGTGGCAGGCAAGAGTTAACATTTCGCTTAATTTCTTCCTCCAAGTCCCGATCCGTAAAGTATCGGGCTATTAGGTAAGAGGCAAGCTCTTTAACATCCTCAGGTTTAACCAGTTGTCCCCAGAGGAAAAGACTCCTTTAATAATGTAAAGCATCACATTCACATATAATTAGTAAAGGTGTTTCCTCATCTGCACTGCAGAACCTACATCTAGAAGTTTCGGAAAGGTTCATTCTAGCATGGTGTTTCTTTAACCCACAGTGCCTTGTGAGGGCTCTAGTGACGACTCTCACTCGATTTTGGCTGAGCTTTCTTAGGTCAAAAGCAAAACTTCGCGAGTACCCTTTTATCAGTTTTTAAGGACATCGATAGTTATTTGTGATATGCGATTGAGTTACAGACTGATCTGGGAACATCCATCAGACAGTCCAACATTACTTTCCTTATTCAGAAAGGGACAATGCCATTACACATGTTCGGCGGTTTGATTTAACGCGCCGCAAGCGCAACTTGGATCATTAGCAAGACCAAAAGAATGGAGTTTTTCCTTACTCATTGTACCGCGGACGAGAACTTCTTTCGGACTGAGATTTTTTTAGCTGTATGAATCCTAGAATTTATAATAGGGTTAAAGATATTTTATTCACCCAACGCGATGTAATTACCATGCAAAAAAATAAATTAATCCAATGGCTTATTAAGTTAGGAAGAAAAAAAAACTGAAAGCTTATAAAACAGTATTGCAAGTCAAGTTATATTAATATCAATATTATCCACGACAATTTAAACACTAGACAATACAATGACAAGAAGGATAAAATGTATATATATATGTATGTGTATTTAAGGGTGTTAATGTATATGTATGTGTATATATGTATGAATATTTATGTGGGGATATGTATGTGTATGAATATAAGCATGTATATGTGTGTATGTACGTGTATGTATGTGTGTATATGTATGAATGTTTATAAGGGTGCACAGTGTGCACACGTGTGTGTATGTATATGGAGCTATTTAAATAAACGTTTATGTTAGTCTGCCTTAGCACGGGTCTACTCCTACTAGGCATTACTTTATAATATATATTTTTTTTTTAAATATTTTTTTTAAATACGAAACTAATGAGTAATGAAAATAAATGTGTATTTTTTTTAAATTTGACGTATTTTTCTTTTGATTGGCCTATTTTTTTAATTGTCTGTAGATATTGCCTTTAGCAATAAATGCGCCATAGTGCTTAGTTAAATAAATATAATTACAAAGCGCTATGTTTCAAAAATCGCAGTCAATGCGCGCCCCTGGCTTCGGCGTGTTCTTGCGTCGCGCGGAAAACAATCTAATACGGTAATATCTCATTCTACCGAGTCGTGTTTTGCACATGTTTTTCCCAAATAGGAACTTTCGGAGGGACGTGTCCAATTTGGGTGAGTGTTTCTTCTGGGTGTGGGCGAGTCGCGACCGAACTGATTACATATTTTTGCTGTATTAATGGGCCTAATCGATTCCCCTCAGTGAGAAACGGGGGAAATAACTGCTTATCAACTTGCTTTTAGCAACAGGAATGTTTTTTTGAAAGAGCTGGCGTGGCGCGATCGGATAAACCAAAATATCTAGTATGGTCATGTCAAAAGCAGATGTAACCGAAGGGCGTGTATGAACGTGGAAGAAGCTAGGAATGTATGCCAGGATAGATGTAAGGCGATCCACCTTCTCTGCTTGATAAAATTAGCTATCGAAAATAACTTGAGCTTTCAACAACTAACAACAACAACGTGGCGCAGTTGGTTAGACGGCTAACTGTGAAACTGACGTCGCGGGTTCGATTCCCGCTAGCTGCAAGAAAAAATCCAAGAAAGTGTTTTTTTCTCAATCGGTCAGGGTGCCTCCCTTTTCTCTGCTGACAAGCCTCTAAACAAAGGCTTAGCGGGTTATTCCTTAAAAAAAAAAACAATATTTTGAGTTTGTCCAAATTTTTGTAAACAAGGACTAAATTCAACTTCTTGGGGAGCTGTTAATATTAACATATTACAACACAAATGAAGAACATTTTAGAGAAGGTAACATAGAAGCCAAGGCATCTACAGGGCTAACGACCTGCTATTGGATAAAGCGGCCACTTAAACCAGCCAATGACAGGTCGAGGGCCTAGACTTCTATATTACCTTCTCTAAAATGTTCTTCATCTCTGTTGTAATATGTAAACTTGAGCTAAATTTTGACTAATTTCTCTTTTATTTTCTTCCATCGGCTTTCATTAACTGCACGTTGCATTTATACAGAAAAAAAATTCATGCGGTCGATTATTTGGGATAGTTGCTGAATGTGCATCTTGAGTGGTTTATGCTTTGTATATGTGCCGCATGTAATGTATATGTTTATGCATGTGCGTTCATGTGTGTGTGCGTGGAGGGCTCGGAGTGTGCATTCGGTATTTTAATTTATTCTTATTTATAACCAACGATAACCTCCATGGAAAACGCAAATTTATTTATTTATTTATTATGGAAATCATACAGTTTTTATATAAAACAAGGTAAATAAGGACAATTAAAAAAAGTAAGACCAATTACCGATTTCACACTAATTTATTATGAATGCAGGAGGAGAGGGGAAAAATAATTGAATTCTAAAAAAGTAAAAATATGAATATTAAATAAAAACTACATAAAAGGGAGAAGACAATGTATGGCTTCTACTCTACTTTCCTCCCTCTCTCTCTGCTTCCATGAACATTTAAATTTCTTTGTAAAAATTCACAATCAACAATAATTTTTTAGATGCAGGTACCTAGTAGATGTACATATGAATAAGTATAAATTAAGAGTTGAAATTCGAAGTTAAAATTACAATCAAATGTTAAAGTCAAAACTAAAATAAAAATTAAAATAAGAAGTTTAAATTAAAGTTAAAAAATTAAATTAAAAGTTAAAATCAAAAGTTAAAATTAAGAATTAAAGTTAAAAAGATTAAATTTAAAGATAAAATTAAAATTCAAATTAACAGTTACAAGTCAAGCAGGAGATAAATTTAAAATGTCTTTAACAGATCTGATAAAAATGTGTTAACAATTATCCTTTTTGCACGTAAATTTCTTATTTTTATGTTTTTTTTATCACATTTAATGTTTATATCTTTAGAATAATTTAGGAAAACTTAATTGGTCTTTTTATGTTGAAAAAATGTTGTTTTTTATACTTATTATGTATGACTGTGTGTTTTCTGAATAAAATAAAACATGTTATACGACGGTAAAGTGATCAGTCTTACGCTTCAAGTGCCAGTGGAGGAATAATAAAATATTTCAGTTTCAGCCTTTCGATTCCATAAATCACGTCTACCCTGCCAGCAATTAAGAAATTCAGTGTTTTTTGTTTGTTTTTTAGTGACGAAACCGAAACTTTGATCGGTCACTGGTTAATAGTTCTGTAAATGTCGAAATGACTACGAAAATCTTTTCCCGATGTGTAAAGTTTTGACGGTACAGAATATGGTATACTATCGCCTGGTAACAGAGGACATATAAAACGCCAATATCACATAAGCATGAAACGCGCCAAAAGGCGAGAGGAAATTTCATAGAAATAAGAGCCATAAATGCGTATGGAGAGAGGACCAGGGCGAATATACTCCCTCGCATAGTAAAGAGACTCCCGGACAAAATAAAGAAAAGTGATATGAATAAAAACAAAGCAAAATTAGTTTTAAAAATCTTTTTCTTAAATTCTAAGTTAAGTCTTAAAAAAAAAAAAATTATAAAAAAATGGGGAAACCAAACAATTTAAAACAGTGTCAAAAAAGTGTTTGTTTATTATTTTTTATATATTTCGTTATCAAAAAAGACTTGATTTACTTGTATTAAATTTTTTTTAAACTTTTATTTTATTGTATATTTTTAAGATTATTTAAAAAATATTTTATTTAAACATTATTATATTGTGTTACAAAAATGTTTAAAGAGAGAAATCCCTGCAAAAAAACTGCTTTTGCAGTTTGGTGGGAATTAAAAAAATTGTTTAGAATTTAAAAAAGAAAAATAAATAATAAATAAAAATAAATAAATTTAAAAAAATGCCTGACTTACATACGTATTCACTTCAATCGGTGTTCTGTTAACATATTTATAATTGAAACTACATTATTTTCTGTCGCAGTTGCTTCAGAAAAATTTGTAAGATTGTTTTTTAGATGTAACGACTTGTATTTTACAAATGTTTTTTTTTAAAGAAAAATAAAAATACTTGAGTTCTTATTATTAACTCAAATATATAAATTTTCAGACCATTTTCTAAAAGTCGTAAATAACTTGTGTTGGAAAAATGGAAATCGATTTGTGGTAGAGTGGGATTTGAACCTCGAACCTTTGGCCCGTCAGTCCACAATACTACCACGGGACCACAACCCGGTTTGTTATATATATCTACGACATATGCCTTAAATTTAATCCTGATCTAAGGAGATAGGATTTAGAGGTCGGAGAGGTTATATTCAAGAAACGTGACCATAGTAGGGTTGTTGCTAGGGGTAGGTTGTCTGGTGGAATGGGGGTTTGGTGGAGTAAATCATCGGAGAATGAAGAGATAGAACCCCGCGGACAAAGGAATTAAGTTACATTATTAATTTCGTAAATCGATTAAAAATTTCACCCGTAAATTTTGTCGCTGTATTTTGCTATGAGCGACGGTTATTAATTTATTACAGCTACGGAAATTATTAAAACTTTTCAAAATTAATTTCTGAAATTGATTTCAAGTTCAGCCATCAAAGCATTTTTTAGATGAAAATGAAAAAAATAATTACAATTCCAATTTTACACTGAGAAATACCTTATGTTGAAATTTATTAAAACGTTTTTTAAATTTATCAATTTATAATAATTATTATGAATGTATTGCATATTTTTAAAAAAGAAACGAAGGCTAATATATTACAACCGAGATGGAGAACATTTTAGAGAATATGTAAGTTTACGAATTTAAAAAATATTTTATTTTCATATGGTAGCTTCTTATTTTATTTATTTTTCCGACCGGTTTCAAGGCTCAACTGCGATAAAGTGAATTTCAAAAAACGAATACAACAAGCTTCTGTTAGCGGCTTAAAGGCTCTTGTTAAAAGAGAAATAAGTTAATAAATTCGTTGTTGTAACAACAATACGTAACACTTAGAGTTTTGTCGGTGTAAATATATTGTTTTTCGGGATAAAAAGTAGCCTGTATCGATTTCCTACCCTCCAACTATCTTTATGCGATGATCCGCTAGTTTATGACGACGTAGAATCTCCCGTTTTAATATAAATTCATTTTTCTTCTCAAAATATTTCCGAGAGAGTAAGATGTTTTTTTCGGGATGAAAAGTAGCCTATGTCAACTCTTTTGATATCCCTTTTCAAAAAATCACGTCGAATGGTTTCTCCGTCGTGACTCGAAAGAAGCACCAACACACTTTCGCATTTATAATGATAGAATGGAAGTATGGATTACGCATTGTTAAATTCATGTTATTTTTTAAAATTTTGACAATTTCATTTTACAAGATATTGTGTTATTTCTAAACCGTAGAAAAAGTAGTTCCGGTGTATATTTCTCTTCGATTACAGTTGGTACACAAGAAACCTTTCGCATGGCGGTAGTGAAACGATCATTGTGTCACTTTTAGTAGATTAGAATAAACAAAAAGTAGATACGCAAAAGTTATGCCCATCGAAAACATCCTTGAAAAATATTCGTCGAATTCCCTCCAGGAGAATAGTCGGAAAATGAACATAATTCGGTAATCTATATTAATTCCAGACACGCCAACTTGAGTAATGGGATCTTACAGTTCAGAAACAAAGTAAGTGAAATTTCTTTGTAATAAAGGCAACGGAAAAAAAGTTTGCGTCAATTTTTACTTGCCAACCCTCATTCGGTACATCATTTATTAGGGAGGGGGAAGTATTTCTAAGATACAAAACTTGGTCACGCACTGGCATACGAAACAGCGCCATTTTGGGGATACTTTTACCAATACGAATCGACCTTTTGCATTTTATTTATTTTCATTTCATTTATTTTACAGAAACAAACAGTAAACAATTATTTAACATAAGAAATTACGGTTTAAAGACTGACTAGCGAAGTTTCTAAATAAAAATCATTATTATTAAATTGAGGTTAAACGAAAGGGCGTGTTTGTGTGTATTTGTATGAGAGTAAATAATGAAGTAGTGTGTTTGTGTGTATTTGTGTGGGAGTAAGTGTTCAGGTGTGTGTAAGCGTGAGCATCATTGAATATTAAGTGGAAGCGTATCGCAGCCAGAAATAATGAGTCTTAATTTATTTTTGAATAAATAAAGGGGCATGTTAAATAGTTCAATACATGAAAAAAAAGCATTATATCTTGAGCAAGAACGACAGAAGAAAAAATGTTGTGCATAGGTAATTAAATACTTTTTTCTTGTCACGCGAAAAGGGACACTAAGATTTATTTTGGAGTTTAGGTCTACTTTATCTTTTGATAATTTATATAAATAGCGTAATTCACATATAGCGCGCCTATTTTCAAGGGTAAAATATCCATCTTGTTTAGCAGAATGGCTGTAAGTGGAAAGCGTTTTATTGTTTTTATAATTTAGGTATTGTAAAAATTTTCGTTGAACATTTTCAATCCTTTCAATGTTTGTTATGTATTGCGGGCTCCACACAACGGGTGCAAACTCCAGGTTACTTTTATCACTATATGTATGCACCCAGATCTCGCTTCCTCTACATTCATACATCTTCTGACCCACACGCGCCGATTATTCCGACTTTTCGCATGTCCATCTCCAAGCGTTTATTGTATTTGGTCATACAGAATAGACTCCTTAAACTTCTTGATCGTAAATCTCATACTTATTTTGACTCGTATGAAGACTCTTTTCCCTCTCACAGTTTAACTCCCCTTACTAAACGTAGAACCTTTCTGATCTGTCTTTTCTCTTTAAAATTTTAAACAATTTTATCGATAGTCCATATTTCTATGAGCGTATTTCAATCAATTGTCCCGTAAAGTCAACACGACAAGTTCATATTTTTATAATTCATTGCCCAAAAAATATGTTCAAAACTCGTTTATTTATCGTAGCTACTCAAAATTAAACTTACTTTGTCCCCATTAAGATATTTTTAATACAAAATTTTGTGACTTCGAAAAAAAACTTTTTGAAACACTGTAAAATTAAACATTTGTCCGTGTGTAATAAGTTTATGTTCCTTCAATTATGTTTATGTTATTATCATTTTAAAATTTTGAATCGGTCAACTATATTATTCAAATCCTTCTCTTCCACTCCTACACTCTATTTCGGCATCCCTTAACCTTCTTACGTGCTCTTTTTTTCTCTTGTCTCATATTATTTTTTTTTTTCTTTACTGTGTAACATGTTCTCTCATAATATTTGTGAAGAACTTTAACTAGATCTATGTACTATTTTTCATATTTTGATTCTCATTTAATAATGTTGTTTTTCCTAAATAAAAAAAATAAATAATACCATGTCTTTTTTGATCTTCTTCTATTTCTACATCCATCAACATTCGCATTGTTAATCTTTTTGCCGTTTTTTCGCTGTCCATTTGCTTTACACGTCCAAACCAACGCAGAGCTCCTTTCTTGATTTTGTCGATAATGCTTTTTTTATATATTTTTAAAATTTATACTTGAACCCCTGTATTTAGTAGCCTTACGTGTCATGTACAAGGCTAAGATACTCGGGAAAAATCGTTTTTGTTTGTCTTGGAAATGGGATGTTCAATCACTGATTTTGGTTTATTACCTTTATGAGTCCAATCACCATTGTTGCAAAGTCCAATAACATGTCGATAATGCTTAATCTCAGCTTTACATAATGCACCGATCTTGACATTGTGCATTCATCGAATAAAATTTTACCATACATTCCCCAGGAAGATCGCATTTCGATAGCATTCACCCTACTTTTATCCCTGTTTTTCCAAGTCTATAATTCGCTCCCATACATCAGGGTCGGCACGAGAACTCCATTGTGAATGGCTAATTTTGCCTCTAGCGAGAAACATTAATTGGAAAAGGTTGACTTAAGTGCACCATTCAGTCTGTTTCCGGCACCACCCTCCTCAATATCTTTCTCAGTCACTCCATCTCTAGTAAACATACTTCCCAGATACACAAATTCATCTACCTTTTTTAGTTCAACTCCATTCACAGTGATTTCATACTTTCATAAGATACTTTTGATAATTCAAAAACAATTTATTATTTAATCTGTTTCCATAATTTATTGACAAGCCATTTATTTACGCTTTTTATTTTTCTAAAATTTACTTATGTTTTCCTTTTTCAAAAAATATGTTATTATTTGTAAACGAATTTTTCAAGCGTAGTTCTTTTATTTAATTACTGTTCAACAAATTACAACAAGGATGAAGAATATTTAAGGTATTATCCATTCCTGTTGTAATTTGTTAATCTTAATGACTCCCGAGGGGGTGAAATCCAGTCTTTTGTCTACGAACATTTGGACAATCTCAAATATTGTAATTACAGTTCGTTTCACATCGGATGCTGTGAACGTTACAAAAGGTGACAGGTTTAGCTGTATAATAATATTATGTCTTGAATGTAATCTTTGTGTGTTTGTCCATGTGTAAGTCAATGTTTTTTGATAAAATAAACTAATAAAACGTTATAAATGAGAATAAACTTTTCCAATATTTTTTTCAAATTTATTTTGATTATCCTAATTATTTTTTTATGTTAACTTATGCGCAAAAAATATACCTATATTAATCTAAACAAATATACAAATGATAAACTACTAATATATAATTGTAGCTGTCGCAGACTGTTACATTGTAGGGAACGAGGCCTTTCGGGCCTTGTGATTTCATTTTCATATTACTTTATACTAATTTAAAACGCAATTTAATAATATGAAATTGAATTTTAACCGCGAGTAAAGAAAAGCACTCTTATTAAAAAGGAATATCCATTTCAAAGACCAGTTTTGTTGTTTATCATATTTACTGAGAGAAAAACATTTTAATTTATACTTAAAAAGGGGAAAATTAAAACGAGGCCAGAGTAATTATGAATTCAAACTTTTAGCAAAAAACGAGATTGTATCCGTCTGAAAGTTTATTACGTAAATCAAATTAATAAATTGTATACACCCTTCAAATAAAGTTTCTTATTTAATAAAAACTGTTCGAAAAACAACGAATAAATTCAATTATCGGCAATTTTTTGAGTTTGTCCAAATGTATGTATACGATGACTTAATTTCACCCCCTAGAAAGTTATTATGACCAAAATATTACAAACTAGACGGAGAACATTTGAGAGAAGGGAATAATAATGTATGAGCATTTACAGGGCTTTCGATCTGTCATTAGTTTCTTGCGTAATATAAAACGTAATAACAAATCATTCAATTGTAGGTAAGTTTAAAAATATACATTTTATATTTGAAGCACTAAATTTGTGGTTATTCATTATAATAAAATAAATAAAACAAATTTGTTTTTAAACGGAGGGTTGGCATGGTTTAGTTTTAAGTCTTAGGTCTTTCATTTTTATGAATATATTGTATACAATTATTGTTTTGCCCTTGTTTGTCTTTGCTAAATAGTTTTATGTTTTTTTGTTCAGTTTCTTGCATTTATATTTCTTCATGTAACTGTTGTAATTGGTTTAGGCCGTATATATAATAAATAAATAAATCAATATTTGTCCCTGTTAGGAAATATAGTTTACCGCAAATAACATGTTATTAACGGAATGAAACTATAGCCAGTAAAGCCCTTATATTGTTCATAGTTTGGCTATTCCCAAGTGAATGGAACCGAATATATTTTCATTTGTTACGGTCTTTTTATTACTGTAATGATAATGTTTATTTAAAAAAATAAACTAAATCTAATCAATACCACGGATGCCAAATAAAAAGACAGGCATTTAACATAATTTCTAAAAGGTCGTGCAGCGGTGTCAACAATATAAAATGTAGGCCAATAATTAGTATCAGCTGGAACACATTTATTTAATTCCAACATAATGATGTTCATAACCCGTTTTTTCCACTTTGTAATTTTATTCGAATCAGCTTGTTAAATCAATTACAGTCCGCTAAACGAAACGAAATGCCTAGATTGACCACGAGTGTCATTCATTGTTGCCTCCCGTCATGGGATACTCTTTATTCAATGTCAAAATTTGTTAACAATTTGACTGTAGAAGTCGTTGAAGGAATCGTAATCGACCATCTTGACAGAATTGTTATTGTACGATACAAAAACGCAATGATCATGGTAAATACATAGATTTTCTTTTTACAAAAGACGTTTCCCTTTTGGTAAATGATCATGTATTCAAATTCTTCTATCACAATATTGCACATTGCTGACAACTGAGCAAATCTGCGTAAGAAAAAAGTATTAATATTAAATAACTAATGAATACAATTCCTTGATTAAGTTTTACTTTAACAATGTTTGAGTATGTCCAAATGCTTGCAGGCTGGCTGGATCTCCATGTTCCTCTTCTCAAAAATGTTTTCCCTCTTTGTTGCAATAAACTTAAATATGAACAACTACCTAGGGAGGAGATCCAGCCAGTCTGCAAGCATTTGGACATACTCAAACATTGTTGAATTAACTACCTGGTAAAAGAAGAAGTATAAAAATTGGAAAATTGTTTTCAAGCGTTGCCTAGTAGGTGATTTGGTTCAGCCGGATGAATCTCACCCACATGATGAAGGTTTCAGCTCTTTTACTTCACAAAAGTCAACAGATGGAAGAGTTGAGGTAACGTGGATGTTTAAACATCGACAAAATAGTAAATGTTACACAGTGTGTAAAGTGGCCACTTAAACGAGCCAATGACAGATCATAAATGCGTAATTTAAAGTGCATATTCCCTTCTTAAAAATGTTTCCCCTATCCGTTTCAACCAATTTAGATCTAAATAACTACCTAGGGAGGAAATACAGCCAGTCTGCAAACATATGGAACGGAAGCAACAGAATTGATGACTAATACACTAAATTGCGTGTCAACATGGACAAAAGAGTATGGTTTTCTAATAAACCCATCTAAAACACAAATTACGTTTGCGGGAATTCAAAGATTGCTTAGTAAGCTAGACGTATCTTCACTTAATCCTCTTAATGTCAATTTTACCAATATTCAATACAGGAAATCCGTAAAAAATCTAGGAGTACTAATGGATGAACATCTCTGCTGGCGAGCTCATACTAATGAATTAAGCCGCAAAATATTTTTCAGTCTACACTCAAAAAAATTCGCAAAAATTCTTACCCATTAATACCAAATGCACCCTTGTACAAGCATTACTACTACCCATTCTAGATTACGCTGATGTTTCCATGACTGATTTAAGCTGTGAGCAACTCGATAAACTTGAACAACTTCAGAATACATGCATAAGGTACATTTTTGGTCTTAGGAAATACGACCACATTTCTGATTATCGTAGGCAACTGAAATGGCTCAAAATTAGACAGCGGAGAGACTATCACTCCCTCTCACTTCTGTTCAATGTACTTCATAGTCCTAACGCTCTTATATAACTGCGTGAAAAATTTCAACGCTTATCAGTTCATGGTTTACCTCTTCGTTCTAATTCTCAAGGCACTCTCTTAATACCCATCCAAAATTTTTCTTTCTTCTCTAACTCATAAAGTGTCCATGCGGCTCGACTGTGGAATCATCTCCCATCCACCATCAAAGATGTTACTACATTATCTCTATTTGAATCACGTCTGAAGAAACATCTCCTTTCTCTTCCTCAACCTCTCCTCCTTTCCTTTTTCCTCTTTTCTCTATTTTCCTTTTTCTCATTGAGTAATAGTTTTAATTTAAGGTAATTTATAAACAAATACTTTTATTTATATTTTTATATATCTTTAGCTTTTTAATCTTTTTTTTCTATTGAATATGTTCTGTAACTTGAATTATAAAAATAAAACTTTTATTTTATTGGTTGGTTGGTTGGAAGAAATTGCCATTTGGCAATAAGCCCGCCAATGTACAAATAACATTATGTACAAAAAGTTAAATATATTTTATTTTTTTTTATATATGGACATACTCAAAACATGAAGTATAAACATGCAAGAAGAAACTTTGCCCCAATCTAAACTGTTATTTTGTTGTTTTTATTGATCATCTGAGTCACATTTAGCCGTGGAATTTGTTGTGCGTTGAAAATAGAAAAAAGAGAGTACTGTGTGTCCATTTTTTAACAAAAAAAGGTTCAAACATTCAAAAAATGAAAATAACAAACAAAATCGTTCCATACTTCAAAGAAGCGATGGTTTTTTGTTGAATTGTTGCGTGTTTTGTCTGTGGTTTACATTGTATCAATATCGAACATTGCAGCAACGCGTCACTAATTCAATTGGATGCGGAAACTTATGTTGAAGAGAAAAAACACAACACAAACAGCGTTTTAAGTACTGGTGGATTTTTTAAAGCTAGCGCGTTCGCAATACTTACACAAACGCATTGTGTAGTATCTATGAATAAGCTCATGGTATGACGTCGCACGGCAAACGCATTATAAAAATGATATTTGTTTCTCTCGTGCTCAGACACGCTTATAAGCGTCACATATACAACTATTGCTTTATTCGTTGCTAATGATATGGTTATTACCATATTATAATATACACAGAATGCTTCTGCGGTGGTCTGAATTTCGCTGCGATTCTTAATAGTAACAATATGATAATATGTATTCGATGTATATGTAGTAATACTGGTTCATAAATATATTTTCATTTATTCAAATCATGTACCTATATGTCGATTATCGAAAACAAACAATCACAAAATAACTTGAATGTAACATTTAATTTTTACTTATATGTTTTTTTAAAAATGTATTATGCAATTACACCAGAGATTTACGTATTCTAGATTTAGTATACCCACGCGCAGATTTTGCCTTTGTGGGATTTTTTCGTTTTCATGTATAGTTGTAAAGTTATATATTATGTAATAAAAAATGTGCCGAATGTAAACAAAAAATTTGGAAATAAAAACATAAAAAACTTAAGAAAATGTCATATATTTATTTATTTTTGAACAAGCATGTTTTTTATTTAACATTTTATGTTAATTATAATAATAATTAATACAGTGTAATTAAAATGCACTTATTGATAAACAATAAAGTTAGCACATTTGGTTTAAATTTAATATAAACTTTTTTTGTATCAACATCCTATAGATTTTTAACGCGTTTGGGTGAGTTTTGCAAACGCGCCAGCTTAAGTTAAACATATTTTTATTTATATCCCTACAGAGATGAGGTAGAATTTATTTCAAATTCAGGATTATGGATATTCGAGCGTTTACAGGGCTTATGACCTGTCATTGGCTGGGTTAAGTGGCCACTTTAAGTACTACAACATTCCCCATTCCGCATATTAGCGAATACCCACACCGGTAACATTTTTGATTTTTGTATTTATGTTATGAATTTGAGAAACCATCCACAAGCGAGTTGGAGGGCCATCTATGTATTGATATTGAAGTTAAGTCACCTCATATCTGTAGGGATATAAATAAAAATATATACGTACTCCCCCTTGGGAGAAAATCCAGATTTGTACAAGTACACGTACCAAAAATAATGTTAAGTTAAACAACCTTATGTTAAAAAATCACGCATTTAAAGAAGTTAGGGTTTGTTGTAGGTATTTTGCATGTTACATACTTAAATGCGTGCACTATAAAAACTTTTTATTAAATCTGAAATATTTCCAAATTCATCGCCCTTGGGCAAAAATTTAACGAAAAATTTTGGAAGTAATCAATAAATGTAAAATTCAGTACAGAATAAAACAATTTTTAAGTTTTGTATGTCTCAAAGGCTGCGATGCGTGAACCCGCAGAGAGAATGGCAGACGATAAGGCACCATAAGGTTTAACCGTGTGGATACCCCAATGAAAACGGCTGTAAGGCAGACCAAGGAAAAGGTGGCTAGATTGTGCGGGAGAAAACTGGAGAACAGTAGGGTGAAGATACGGTGATGAGAGAAAAGCACACTCTCTATACACCGGAAACTATTGTAAAGACTGAGGTGGTCATACCTCAAAAATTTAATAGAAATTAGAGTTACTTTTTTGGAATTTTTTTTTCAGGCGTTGCCTAGTAGGTGAATTGGTTCAGCCGGATGAATCTCACCCACATGATTAAGGTTTCACCTCTTTTACTTCACAAAAGTCAACAGATAGAATAATTGAGAAAATGTGGATGTTTAAACATGGGCAGAATGGTGAATGTTACACTGTGTGTAAAGTGGTGTGCCTTGACCTCCATATTCCCTCCTCAAAAATATTTTCTCTCTCTGTTGCAACAAATTTAGATATAATTATAATAATAAAATTACAGAATGTTCTGACGATGTCGGTCACGACGAAACCCGGTTACTGGTAAAAAATTATAAATAAAAGTAGGATAAAACTATTTACGTATTTTTATTATTATTATTAAAATGCAGTTCCGCCAAGAAATGTCAGCAGAAAAACTCTATATATTAAATTTAGATATGTTTTCATATTTAAATTTTGCAATCCGCGATTATAATTGTAATCACTGGTTTCATTGTCCGTTTAACTGTGAGTTTGTCGTTTTGTATGAAAGGCTTATCTAGGATATTGTCATCCCACTCATGACCATATTACATAATCCCGTAACAAAAATCTTTCTGCTGTATTTAATATAAATTTAACGATATCTGATTTTCATTATTACATTTATTTTTAAATTGACATAAACTTTACCGATCCCCTTCATGCAAGTCCCTGTAACTACTAAGGAACTACCTTATAGCCCTTTTCGGATCTGATGGGAAGGGAAACTAAGGATTTCATACAGTCACCACGATGGTATATTTAAAGATTAATTCTCTCGAACGATTACAAAGATACACTATCAACCCCCCACCGTCAAGTTATGGACAGAAACATCGAAATGTAACAAGATGAGGCGTACGTCACGGTACACATATCTATACACGTAAGTGACAGCTTTATTATAACGTCATATTGAAGATAATTTCTTTCGAGGAATTACGAAGATACACTACCGATACCCCGATACCATCAAGTTTTGATGTAAGTACATCGGTTTTTACCGACGAGTCTAGTACCCCTCGATACACATATCTACGCATTGAAAGTGACACGAAAATTGTTCCACCAAGCAATGTTTACTTTAATTACGATTTCTTTAAATTTTTAACCGTTCTTAGGTTGGCACTTTTTACTTAAAAGCCTAGTAAAAAAATGAGAGAGTAATAAGTAAATTTTCAAGTCGAACTGAATTCTGACAAAACTGTCAATTTTTAAAACAAACGCTTAGATGCACAGTGGCTAGATTCTGCCCTATTAACATACGTATAAGAGCATCCAGGCGTGAAATGTTGCCAGTATAAAACATAAATTTAGATATTATATTTTTTCATTCGTTTTACTATATTTCTGAGTGTACGTATCGAAACGTTAAAAGAGCCGGCTTTGCAATCGCTCGGTAGATAAATACAGACGATCGTTATGCATACCGTCTTGGTAATTGTTGAAAGTCATATAAAATCATGTTCAAGTGAGCATTTTTTGGTTGAATTGGGATTTACTGGAGTTTATAAACGCTTCGAAGTGGGTACTTTTTATCACAGAAGCCTATTAAAAACATAAATAAGAACTATTTTAAATTTTAATGAATTAAGGAACGCAGACTAAATTTTCGGCAGGTGGCAAGACGGTAGCACATACTGAGGTAGATAGAGATAGTACAGAAGTTAAGTGTACCGTCTCGAAATTTACAGATGAAGATAGCGTTCATAATCGCGGTAAACAAACTAAGCGTTGTTTATCTGGATTCAATTTTAATTTCATGGTTCGCCTATAATGAACTGTTTTTGTGATAAAACATTTGACTTTTCTTTTGAAAGCTTTTTCGACCGTCAAACTCAATAAATTATTTGGTAAATTTACACATTTTTTTGTTCACTTGTTTTATATAAGTTAATTCAATATGGTCGTGCGTTTAAAGAAAACGCACATTCTTCATAAATAAGATTACTGTTGTTGATATTCGGTATTTACTGAACGAGAATTACACGCAATAACCGGCTTAAGCGTTTATAAAATGTAGGCAACACGTTATTAGATCAAAACGAAAAAGAAAAATTAGAGTCAAAAATGATGATTGAAAATGCGTAAGACCTAATATGAGTCTTAGCGTAAAGTTAACTCAAAAACACCTAAGTCCTGGAACGAATTAGCTCTCCGATACAAACAAAGCCGGTTACCGGTTTCGAGACGTACCCGTCTCTATGTCAGGACACTCACTACACCAACATGCAAATACTAAAATACACTTTCACTTTAACCATTTTCGTAGTACGCAAAATATTTAAGAAAAAGTACATAAATTACATGCAGATTTAAAGGGGATGCAAACACCACCATGTCCGAACATGCACTAACTTTTTTGTTTTTTGATAATGATTTTGACTTTTTGTTGGGGTAGAGTGGGATTTGAATCACGGAACTTCAAGCCGTGAGTCCGAGACACTAGACACGGGACCGTAACCCAATTTAAAATTAGGTTAATAATATTTAGCGGTATGTTTGTAGGGTTGGGGATTAGGAAGGTGAGGAGATAAGGGTTGATCGTTAAAATATCTTTAAAATATAACCAAATATCTTTCCATCATACCATTGGTTAGTTTATATGAACCAGTGACGGCAATCAAAGTAGTGCGTTTTTATTAAAATCCTTTTAATTATTTTTTTCGTACATTTTCAAGAAACTTTGCAATAACATTTAATGCTCTAATTTTTACGGCGCGCAAGAAAACATTTTTTGTATCCAATTTCCAGTAGGGCTGAAGTTCCTCATTTTATTATCGTTATAACCAGTTATTTTTATGCTTACATATAATTTTCATTATTTTGTAAATAATTGGCATCGCTTATTGACATATCAACAAACTTACTTAATGACAATAAACCACATTATAATTTAGTTTATTTAATTGTCAGAAGTACGAGAACAAAGCGCCATATTTGACGTATTTTGGTGTTCAATAATATTAATGGAAAATCGATTGATGGGTACATACGGTCGATCAAACTTTTTGACAAGTAACAAGCTGTCATATTGTTTTACTCGATAAAATGTTACAGAAAACTTAAGTATTGGTATTAGTAGGGTTCAAAATTAATAAAAAAGTTCAGTGCTACGGGTAATTCAGAACTCGCTCCCTCGGTGTATTTGAAAATCTTAATGTAAAATATATAAAACAACTTTATATAAAAATTGTGTTACTGTGCGCACGTTAAAATTATTCTTTACTTTCCGTTACAAATACAAGAGTTACTAGATAATCCACCCTGATGCTGCAAAAAAATAAATACAACCTTCGGGTAAAGAGGATTGGCCTACTACTCGGTTAAAATGTACAATCTACTTCCATTACCCATAAGGACAATTAGTAAGTTCTCACAGTATAAAATTGCTATTAAGAAATGGAAAGTGGAGGTGGGTTGCACACGGATCGATGAGTGGATCAAGCCAAATAGGTAAAATGTGTGTACTGTTTAGGAAATTTGTTCTATTGGTGTATATATACTGGTTATGTTTTTTATGTATATTTTAGTTTTTTATTGTTTATTATGTTAATGATAATTAAGTTAATTGGATCAATTACATTTTTCATTGTTATTATTATGTTAACTTTGTTAAATAGCTAATCTAAGGCATGTGTCGCATTTTGTAAAATGTTTCCCTCGGCACGGGACACCCCAGTGAGGGAACATTATTCTGTATAAAAAATAATGCAAACAATTTAAAAGTATAAATAAATAAATTGAATGCATTTTTTTTACACCCGGTCAGAATTAGTGAAATTTTTTTATTTTTTTTACATGTTTTTATTTTGTTAATTTTTGATTTTAATTTTTGTATAAAATTGTAAGATTCAATATGTCCATGTATTTATAATTTTCTCAAACTGAACGGTTTGGGTAGGTAGGAAGAAATTGCCTTAAGGCAGTATGCCCGCCTTTATATGTATATATATTGTATATGTATATAAAGAATCAAATAAATAAATGAATAAAATTAAAGCATTTAATTGTAAGGCGAAGTTTCTCAAGAATGCATGGAAACGTTGAAAAAAAATGTTTCAATAAAAATGAACGAGTGATAGAGTATTGCGATAGATTTTCGGGAAACTAATCCACCAACTAGCCAAACTCACAGTAAAGAACTTGTGACGTCACAAGCGGAGTAATTTTAAAATAACAAAAAAATTAACAAATCATAGCGCTGATGATACGATACATAAAAATAAAATAAAACAATTTCCGCTTAGTTTGATAGTCTAATAAAAAAATTGTTTATTTATTTTTAAACAGTAATCATAACAACAAATTATGACCAATGTTATATATATATTGGGAAAAATTCAAAATATTGTAAAAAAGCAAACTGATCCTAGAAGTTTAAAAATGTAAAAATTGTTTTCAGGCCTTGCCAAGTATTTTATGTTAAATAATTCGATCAGATGAACCTCTTGACAACAATACAATAAAGATTTTAGCTCTTTAACTTCACTAAAATCAACAGATGGAAGAAATATGGATGTTCGAACACAGGCAAAATTGTGAATGTTACACAGTGTGTAAAGTAGCCACTCAAACCAGCCAATGACATATGCCCTGTAAATGCCTAGACTTCCATATTTCTTTCTCTAAAATATTTTTATTTATTTTTATTTATTGACACTTTATATACATATACAATAAATATAAATATAAGGGCGGGCATATTGCCTTAAGGCAATTTCTTCCTACCTACCCAAACCGTTCAGTTTGAGAAAATTATAAATACATGGACATATTGAATCTTACAATTTTATACAAAAATTAAAAGCAAAGATTTAAAAAAATATATATATATGTATAAAAAAAAAATTCTTTATCCCTGTTGTAATATGTTAATCTTAATGACTCCCTAGGGGGCGAAATCCAGTCTTATGTCTACAAACATTTGGACAAACTCAAAATATTGTAAGTAAGCGTATGTGTTATATTCCTAACACAAATCAACTTTTCTATACATTTTGTTGTTTTTTTTTAGTTTAAGAATAAAAATTTCTGTGTCGTACTTTTTGCGTTTTTCAAAAATAGTTATCATGTTTGGATACCGTACGTCCAAAGACAGCAGATAAAACTGGGCGCTATGAGGGGTTTACGGATGGTTCAAGTTCCCACAGTAAACAATTTATCAAAAAAACAAAACGATGAATGGTAAATATCTATACTGTATGAAAAAAATTTTGCTCTCATACCATAATCTAGAGTAACCAATGGCAAAAACGTAAAACAACTCGTTTATGAATAGTTTAGTTGGCTTCAGTCTGATGCGTGTACGCGGTTTCATGACTATTGTAATTCTATGGATTTTTAACGATACATTAAAAAAGGATTTTTGATTCGATTATTTATTGTTATACTTACTACTTAAGCGGGTCTGTCAAATTGCAGTAAAATGCACTTTAAAGGTATCATCTAGTGACACTTACCTGGAAACAAAAGAAAAATCACATTAATGAGTGGAACTATTGAAAGTGATATATTTATAAAAATAATAATAAATCTTTGTTAACCATAATATACAATCACACATACAAAAATAATAAAAAAGGTATACATAGTTAAATGGTGGACTTATTGCCACTAGCAATTTCTTACAGTCCATCCAAAACTAAATAAAAAATACAATAATGAAAAATAAAATAAAAAAAAGTTTAGAAAACACAAACAGTTAAAAAGTTATACAAGATTTTGGTGTCTATTGCTTACATTATTTATATTAAATTTATTTTAGTTATTTTATTATTTTAGTATTCTTTTACACTTATTTGTTTATAAATTTGTATAAACGACATAATTTATTTTTTTTTAATTACACTTCGACCGGTTTCGAGGTTACTACCTCATAGTCGGGAATTTAACTAACTTATAATTACACGCGTTGCTATTTATATAATAAAATATTGTATGAAAAAAAAAGAAAATTGAAAGAAAGAGAGAGAAAGAAGATAAAATAAATCAAAACGGGAATAGTTTTAAAAGAGGACTCGAAGTTAAATTTAATTGATTATTTATTATTTGAAGTTTTTGATTAATGGCTTTAAAAAAAAATAATAATAAGTGGTTTATACAAATTTATAAACAAATAAGTGTAAAATGTCATACCACAAAGTGAAAAATGTTTTTGATAACAATAATATATTCTTTTACATCTTAATAATATTTATTTATAGTAAAGAAACATTTATTTATTTGAAACACTTTTAACACTCCTGCAAACTTTTTAACACAGTTTATTTCCTTAATTTTTTCAAAAGCTTATTATAAATTTTTACTGCCATGCATACGGGCCCCGCTTTGTATAAATGATTGATTCACCAATGGAATTTTTAATTTACTTGTATTCCTAGTATTATGAAAGTGGCTTTTTTCCTATGTGCTAATATTCAGAACTTAATTTTTATTTTATTTTAATTATTTTGGTTCACAAACAATACATATGACATTGGTATAATAATCACAATTTGTCATTTGAGATATTGTTCATCAATTATATGTGAACAGAGCATTCACAAATAAAGATAAAAAAGTTTATACTAGACGTTTTTTAAATTGGCCAGCTTAATTGAATTCTTTGATTGCTATAAAAGTAATTACAATAAATTATTACTGACACGTTATTACAAATTATTTTACCCAACTAACATAAGTGACTATTTGATTTTATAAATTGCGTTACAGTTTTCCAATAATTATTTAATGTATCGTTAGAGATATCAATATCAGCATTACTTTCTACAATCTTAACATAAGTGATAATGCATTAAAGTTAGGGATATTATTATTGAATGTTGGAAGATAAAATGATGTGTACGATCTCAATCCTTGACTGGGGACATTTAGGGGTACATTCTCTAAACAAAATTTAGAACCAACATTGTAATTAATTATTTTATAAAAATATATCAAGTCTAAAATCTGTCTCCTAAATTCCAATTTATCTAGACCAAAATGTTCTGGGATCTGATTTAACAGTAAGACACAGATCCATTATATAAATACCCGTCACTGTTAATAAATATATTCTAATAAAAATTGGCCCACATTTTAACAGGTAATCAGCATTCACCATTGTCCTAAAACATCTTGTTTCAATTTTAAAAACATCCTGAACATTTGTAGAGTTTCCCCAAAAAATAATTCTGAACATCTAAAGCTAGGGTTTCCTAGGACAGCGGTGCCCGTATTTTAACGGGCCTAGTGAACGGTGATGCAGTGGACAGCCGTCGTAAAGGTGACTAGAGTGTGGTTTTCTAGGAAAACGTTGTTATTAACACCATTTAACACCGTTTTCCTAGGAAACCACTCTCTAATCACCTTTACGACGGCTGTCCACTGCATCACCGTTCACTACGGCCGTTAAAATACGGGCACCGCTGTCCTAGGAAACCCTAGCTTTATATTTTAATTTACAAAAACAGTATATTCAAATACAGTTGGCTTGGTATTCTTTGCACTATCACGAGGAAAGACAACGCTTTGCGAGTGCGTAAGCAGTACCTACGTAAATTATTTTTATTTTTATTTTATTTTATAAGGTAATTCAACAAAGATACAAACTAGAAAACATACAATTTGAAAGCATTCGTTGATACAATTTAACATGCATATATATCTTCAATTATAGAATTACACAAAATAGATTTATACATTAAGTTGTAATACATATTTTTTAATATTTTTTTTTATACAGGATACAATGCAATAAAAAAAAAGTTGTACGTGTGCACTTATTGAATAAAATTTATTCCTAAGAGATTGTTCGCAAAAGCTGAGAGAGTATCATGAAAAATGACAATTTTATTGTTTCGGCAGTATATATTATATTCCTGACACATGCGGGCCATAGATGTGTGGTATGTAGCATTAGTTGAAAACAAAGGCAGTTTAAATATTTCCCGATTTATTTGTTCTCGATCCCGCATTTATTTGTGTTTTATTTAGGAGGTTAGTGTCTACTTTGAATTTTAATATTTTATACAGAAATTTTATATCGAAAACAACGCGGCGTTTTATTAGAGAATTAAAATGGAAAAGAGTTAGAAGTAGCTCGTAATTTGAATTTGAACGTGGGCGTGGGTTAGAAATTTGGAACTTATACAAAAGATACTTTAAGAACTTTTTTTGAACAGATTCTATTGAATTTATATAATTTTGATATTGCGGACTCCATACGCATGAGGCATACTCAAGATTACTGCGAATCAAACTCATATATAGACATATGACAGTTTCCGATTTTTTTAAGGGTTTATTAAATTATTATTAGTTTATTTAAATAACGCGCTAGCAGTGTTTTTTACCCCTGCAAGAGCGTTCAGAATACCAGCCCTGGACCAAACATTGTCTGTTATTCTACAGTGCACAGCTAACACATAACCGATCTAAAGACTATTTTGATAACCAGAAGAAAATATTTAAGTACAGGATGGGCCTTAACTGTGTTCGCAGTTTATTTCGTTATTTTTTCAATAATACGTAGAGTGGGCGAGGTGCGGAGGGTAGCGTTAAACGCGCTATTTCATGGAATTTTTAAGCGCCATGGAGCCATTCACGGAAACGGATCAACATGTTCGAGACAACCGGTTGACCGGTAAGAATAATGAATGAAGGCCACTCGAAGTCAGCGAGGGTACCAGAAGTTACTCAGCGAGTTAGTGAATCAGTAAGGAAAAATCCACAATAATCGACTCGCAAGAGAAGCGAAGCATTAAACAACAAGAGAACCACTTTACAAATAATTTTACGCAACGATTTACATCAAAAAGCCTATCTAATTTAACCGACGCAAGAGTTGAAGCCGAATGATACCGATCTTTGACCGTTTGAAGGAGATGTTCCCCGAGAAACTCACTTCACGAGGAGGAGACATTGAGTCGCCACCGCGGAGCCCTGATCTCAGTTCGCGTGATTATTTATTGTGGGAATACTTAAAATCAAGAGTCTATGAAGACAATCCAACAACAATAAATCAGTTTAAACAAAACATTGTACCAGAAATTAATGTCATCCCGCAGGCAACTTGTCAACCTGTTTTTGAGAATTTGCAAATCCGCCTTAAACAATTTCATCAAGCTGGTGGAATTCACTTGGACAATACAGATTTTAAAACATAGATATCATTAAAATTTCCAATTATTGTAGTTTCTGAGAATATGAATAAAATATTTCTAAGTTCTACAATGATTTATTTTTTGTCAATTGACACTGGCATACAGTTAAGGCCCACCCTGTATAATAATAGGGACTTTATTTATAAATCTGGTTTAAAGTTACGCCTAAGCACAGTGGTGGAATTTTTTACCATTGCGATATTTCAGGTGACAGAACGGCGACTTTTAATTCCAAAAAGTTGGAAAATGTATTTATCATCAAACCTCCCTTCCCGGTTGCGTGTACCTAGTACACATTGTGTCACATAATAAATTATGGGTTAAGATTTTCGGTTTTCTTCCGTTTTACATTTAAGTATCGGTTAAAAGAACAAAATGCATTTGATCGAAAATTGGAGGTACGTTACGATTATTACCAATACAATAGAAGGTTTATCAATGTGTCGCATGTTGCCAAGTACGAAGTAAAAAAGTAACCCAATATATAATTGTCTCACACACTCTTTATGTGTCACTCTCGATAATACAGGTATATTCGGGAGCGAGAGGGACAATTTCACGCGTCATACGCGCGGACGCCATAGTTTCTAGTAATTCTCCCAGACGCCAGTTAGTGGCTCTCCGACTTTCGTCAAGGGTGGTTTTTTCGCCCGCGCTGCGAGCATGAGCTAATGGTTTTGAAAGATTATAATATTTGACTTTGACTATAAATAATTGAAGCAATGGCTATCGGTATTCACTTTTTCTGTAACGCGCAGATGTTTTTCGCACAGTAAAGAAAGAGTATTAACCCTGAAAACAGTATCATAAGTGTATTAAAAAAAATAGCTGATTTCATGAAATTCTTTAATTAATCAAAGCAAAACTAAAAACACAGCGCGACAAAATAATACAATTTTTGAAATTCCGCTTTTGATATTTTTTCATAGTAATTATATTTCTGAGAAAGAGAACAGTTTACATTTCATTCCTAGAAATTCCGACACATTCTCAATTTTGGTAAAATATGAATCAGTTAATTTTTACTTTCTGATAAATCTTATCGTGAATCATTTATGAATAACGTGGATGGATTCTGAGAATATTGAGGTCATGCAAAGTAAAATATGCCCTATTTTGAAATGGTCGTCGAGAGGGATTTTTGTGATTTAGACGATTAATCAAGACATTTATAGTAATTTGAAACGGGGTTCTCTAAACTTTTATATTAAATCAAACTAGGCTAAATAGAGTCTAGATTCCTAGCTGTCCATGCAATCTTCAGCTGCGGGATATGCTGTAATCTAGATTCTATCTGTGGCGTGTTTGTTTGTAAAATGTAAATGGGGGCTAGATTGTAGCCGTTTTTATCTGAAAAACATGTTTTAATCTAGCCCCTACATGTTATTAGAATAAAAATAATCTATTGGAAACAGGGAACTCATATCCTGACCGCCTATGCGCTCAGACGTGTTCGGATGTTTATTGTACAGCGCCCTTGTGGTGATTTTCTACAAAAATGACGCTGTAAAAATTATCCGGAATAAATAATGAACCCAAATTTGAATCTACTACTTTTCTTTTGAATCGGATGATAAGGAACTTCAGTCCTACGGGAAATTGAATACAAAAATGTTTTCTGACGTGTAGTAAAAATTACGGCGAACTTTCTTGAAAATGTACATAAAAACATAAAAAATATTTTAATAAAAACGAACTACTTTGAATGACGTCACTAGTTCGTATGCATCAACCAATGATAAAAGAGTTGTGGAAAATTTACGGTTTACTTACCGTCAACGGTTCAAATGGCTGAACTGACGGAGATGAAGCGAAAGAGAACTTGAAACGTAATATAGTTTTTTAAACTTTGTTTATAACCGTTTGAACTTAAATATAACGTCATCACGAATCTTGACGTCATAATTGTCAAGGCCAAACATAAAGCGTTTTTATGGAGACATATTTTTAGCATTTTTTTTTTTAATATGAACGAAAACATTTTTCCACAATATCCATATTGATTTCGAAAATACAATTACTAAATCCATTTCACTGTTAATATTTTGACGATATTTCAACAAAGATAGAAAACATTTTAAAAAATGAAAAATTCTGTAACTACTAATGTACAAATATTTTTTCAATATATTGTTAGGTATTATTTTACTTTTAAAAATAATATAAATATTTTGGATGTCAGTAAGGATTCAAAGCCTAGCCGTGGAAAGGATTCAAAGAAGGGGTGTTTTTAGTATAATGTAGATTAGTGGATTTATCTTCGTACGGTTTCTGCTGATTTGGTTGTCATTAATTATAGCGGCGACCTCGTGGACCCTCGTTCTTGACCAAAGGCAAGACAATTTATCAAACCTTCGAGAACTTCTAATAAATCTTGCTTTAAAAAATATTTTTAAATTCTCTTTATTTCACAAAATATGATTAAGCCAAAATAAAGAAGAGATTTTTGTAAAAACCTTACTTAGTGCTGACGTATTTTATTTCGAAAGGAAAAATGATTTATTTTTTTTCGTTTGTATAAATAAATATATACTACATATAAAGACATGATGCGTTGTAAAGAAAGCAAGCGTGGTTAAGGCTCTCAAGAGGCATCCGTAATATATGGCTCAGCCAAACGAATTGCCTCCGCTTGATAACAGTAGTTTATTCATATATTTAAATATCATTTATATAGCGCCATTTTGTGCTGTACAATAAGCATCCCAACACGCTTTACAGCTACAGAACGCATAAGCGGTTGGGATTCAAGTTCCCCATTTCCATTGTTGTAATTTTAATAATTATATAAGAGCTAGATTATAATACGTCTTGCAGCTACATAGCGCATGGACGTTTAGAAATCTGGCTCCCATTTACACTGCACAAACAAATTGTTGTCACAGTTGGTGGAGTTTGTTGCATCCGATTCACATCCGTAAAGGAGAATATGTGTTAAACAGGTATAATAATGGCTGCATTTGGATTTCACTGAATAAATATCTATATAGAACTAGCGAACCCGACAGACGTTTTCCTGCCCAAACGTTGGCTTGCCTGCTATTATCTTAGAAAAATACTTGTTTCTGATTGAATTCTAAAATTAAAAATTATTAATTTTCAAATAGTGAATTTAAGTAGGTACCTAGGTACTTGTTTATGGTTGAATTCCTTAACATAAAATAATTTATTTTCTAATATATATATTTTTTTGCAAATGTCAAACTCGGTTCTTCTCACCAACAGGGGTGCACTTTATTCACGAATGCGATTTTCAAAAATGTATCGGATATCAGTTAATATTATTTAAGTTTTACCAAATATCCAGTAAAAAGAAAAAATATACGGAATGCAAGGAACGAATCCGATTAGGATCCATAAAAAGCGAATGTTGTTCGTAAACATTCAAAAAAAATTGTACATGAATTCTCGTCAAATGCAACCCCGGTAGCTAGATGAGAAAAAGATTTATTATTCTAACT
Organism: Micrasema longulum; assembly: GCF_059751315.1. NCBI lineage: Eukaryota > Metazoa > Arthropoda > Insecta > Trichoptera > Brachycentridae > Micrasema > Micrasema longulum. The sequence continues at coordinate 138,466 of NW_028277301.1, forward strand.
TTTTTTACAAATTTGATTGAAAATTTTAATATCTACGAACACGCGCAGCGCAAAGATATATAATATACTTAAAATAAGGTCTAGATAGGTCTAGATCTAGATATTCTGACGGAATTCTACCCTAAAGATGTTATCAGAAAAACAAAAACTTGTCCATTTTCGACTAGTGTATTATTCTCTGTCTTCCATAATCTACCCATTAGAATAGTTAATTCTGTGTTTAAACTTTTCATATTAAAATTAGTACAATGCAGTCGTATACACGATGCCACAAAACTACTGACCCATAAAAATGTTTACATGTTTTCCAAGCTCAGAGTTTTTTCAACATTTTTCAAACAATCATCATACGTTACAATATTTGAGTTTGTCCAAATATTATGACTGTTGGGAAGGTTATCTCTTTGTTGAAAAATTTTACTTGAAAAATTTATGTTTTTCATTACTCTGGGGGAGTTTTTCGATGCACATATTCTTAAGGTTTATTCATATTTCTTAAAGACAGTTTATTCAAATCTTGAGTAAACTTTGTGTGTGCATAGTGCCGGTGTTATGGCTAAGACGTTTGACTAACGCACGGAAAGTTCCGTGACAACATGTTCCGAGCAAAAACAAACAAAGCTATTTTTTTCAAGCCTGGGTGTTCTGTGCTGTAATTCACTGCCGTAATTGGGTCTCTTGGCCTGTTATAATGCAAAAAAAACAAGCCCTGCAAATGCCTAGATTTCTAAATTCCCAGTTTTTTTTTTATTTCCGTATCGTCCGGACAACACGCTTAATAGTATATAAATCTTTGCAATATTTTGCAGTTTGACAGGTCATAGTAGGGATCGTGGTGTAATGGCTTGAAACTTGACATTAACGACACTTGATTGACGCACAGAAGATTCAGGATTCGATTTCCGGTGAGAATATAAAAATTCATAGAGATTTTTCCTAAGCCTGGGTGTTCTGAGCCGTAATTCATCAGTGTAATTGGGCAACTTGCCCTTTTGGGTGCAAAAAAATAAAAATAAGCCGTGTAATTACCTAAACTTCAATATTCCCTTATCTTAAAAGTTCCCCACTCTCCCTCTGTTGAAATATGTTAAATTTAATTCATTGTTTAATTATAGAAAAAAAACCATTATTTACGCGTCACCGTATAGAGAGCGTCCACTAGTTGGTGTGTCGCCAGAATTACTAAATGGTTAATAATTAGAAACGTGTCTCCCAAGTGTCGCCATATGGATCTCCAGCGACAGCGGCAATATAATAGGAAAACTTGACGCTGACGCTGGCTAACTTGGGAACATTAGGAAACTATTCCTTAAGGATGTTGCATGGGAAATTGTTAGTGAAACATGTTGGCAATGAACTGTAAACATGATAATATCTTCAATTATGATACCGAGTCTGCAAACTTCAAAACAAATATCCAATAAGGAAATAAATTTAAACATTTTATGTAAATATTTATTTATACATCAACGGTTCAAAGAACTTTTTACAAAAAAATGTTTAACAGAAATAATCACAGCAGCGAACAATAATTATGAAGTACATTATATAGAATATAATACAACAAATAAAAATAAACAATTTACTAAAAATAAAATACAATTAAATAAAGAAAGTAAAAAAGAAACATAACACATCTAAATAAAAGATAACAATTAACATGAGGAAACCTTTATGTTCTAAATATAAATATAGCAAAATAAAGATGAGAATAACTAAAAGTAACAACTAGGTAATAATAAAAAAGAAAACTAATGCAACATTAGTACTTTATGAATGTTTTATACATTATATCTTTATTCTCCGCAAATTTAACCACATAAACAAATACCGCACGCAACTACACTGGCTCAGTATCAGAGCCGCGATTATGAACGGCTATTTTCATCGGTATATGCTGAGACGGAATAAACTAATATCAATATTTATGTACGAAAGTGTGTATATTTGTATGAAAATTCAAAGTATTTTCATCGTATTTATAAAATATTAAACTTTTATTTTTTCTTTTTATATACTGATGCGCTGTGTTTTAATATTGGTCTTGTTTTTAAAATATGTGTTGTCCTAAGTTTTTTTGTTATATATTCGTCCCTATTCAACACAGGATTTGGTCTCATGGATTTGGGGCTTGCGTCTCAATAAATGTAAACTAAATTTACTGTGAACAAATAAATAAATGTTTATTAAACAAAACAAAATAACTATGAATTATATATAATGTACGTAAAAGAGATTAACATCGTGAATAAAAGAAAATATATTTTTTTCCGTAATAAAGAAACAAAATGTTTGAAAAAAAAAACTTTTTTAGGTTTAAATTTCTGTAAAAAAAAAACATTTTTTATGTTTAAATTATCGGATAAAAAAGCAATGTCAAATGCAAACTTATTTCAAATTTAGGTGTGTTTTTTTTCTAAGGGTAAGAATTCCACCAATATAAATTTTTGAAGGCTTTGATGGGCCTAAGATACGCCTAATATACGCTAAATTTATTCTGATAAATAGATTTGGAGATGGACACCATCATCCATCATCCCCCTGCTCAGGGACTGAGTGAATAAATAACAATAGCAAGAAATAATAACATTGTCAATATTCCTCCCTCCCATTTGTTTAAGGGAAAAATAGTATTTCTCGGCCAAATTGTTTAATATACGAGTACCTTCCCCAAAAAGTACAACGAAAAATCTTTCAGAAAACAAACCAAAACCACCAGTTTTTAAAAAAATGCACTAATCATTTATAATACTTGTTTTTTCTTTATATTTTTCCAAAAAACTTACAGTTTTTTAATTTCAGTTATTATTTGCGTAAATTAGAATGCGATTCGTTCGTTTGTGATAGTTTAAAAAATACCACGCCCCATAGCGGTTTGTAATAAACATACTTATATAATATCATAATTCACTAAACTAAATGCGCTTTTATGTTAATGCGTTTTTAACGTGCGGAGTTTCCAGAATGGCTGCAAATGAATTTTAGCTATCGCGGAGATTTTAAGCCCAAATGTACCTTTTTTTTCTTCTGTATATTGTAGGAACTTCTAGAAGGTACTTTTACATTATTCTCTCCAAAAAATATAAAAACGGTTTACTACACAATTATACAGTATATTCTGCATATTGCACGACTGGGGAGGAGCTTACAAGATAAATTTACGTCTACTTTTGATTGCCCAAAAAACCATCGCTAAAATTATATTTAAACAGCCTAGAACTTACCCTTCAAATTTATTTGTTAAAGAACTAGATACACCCTCAATCGATAAAATCTTTTAAAAAATCATATATTATACAAACTTTCAAAGAGAAAAAAAACACTCATGTAAAAAATTCTCAAAACTCTAGATGTCCAAATAATTTAACTTTACGCAGATGCAATAAAACTGCTGCTTTAAATCATTATTCATATGTAAGGAATTTTTTTAATGATCTTCCAGAAATTTAAAAATCAATAGCAAATATCAAAACATTCTAAATTTAAAAAACCCTCTATCCTGAACTTTACGCAGTAGAAAATTGTGTATCTTTCAGAATATAATAGCTTATTTTAAAGAATCTGTTTTAGATAGCAAAAATTAAGTGTAAATGAAATATGTTTATATAAATAAAAATATATGTACGACGAACTCCCTCTCTAAACACGGGTATTCACTCTTTTAGAGAGGTAGAAACGTTATTATTAATGACGTATGTACAAACCATTTGTAATTTTGTACTTTATTTTGTCAATAAATTAAAAAATATATATATTGCGCGACAGGGTAAAGTCATATAATCATAAAATAATTATCAGAAACATTTTTCGTAAAAAATTCAATAAGAATTTCAAAAGAGTAGATTTAACGCTCCATATGGAAGGTACAAAAAAGATCTGTCAAACATAATTCAGAATGGCAGAGAATATACGTTTTGTCTTTTTTTTATGTTATTTGCTCACATCATCAAATCAAATGCAATTTTATACTCCTATTTTCCTTCATTCATCCTTGCCAATACCTCTTTGTTCTGTCGGAATTTATTTTCTTTTAATTTCCATCAAGAATATTGTTTTAATTACTTGTTATTTTCTTGTTTGTATTGTAGGCTTTTCGCCTGTTTGTATTATACATAAAATAAAATACGGTTAAACGACCCAATACATAAGAAGAATGGTAAATGTTATAGTGTATAAAGTGGCCACTAAGCCCTTTGTGTAACGAGGCATTAAAAATTACAAAATCAATATTTTTTTGGTGTTTATAAAAATACACAGCATAAAATAATAAGTACCTATTTTGTTAGATCATTTAAGAGGGAAAAAATTACTGCTTCCCAAAACACAAATCGGGAGGGGGTGGTACTCAAAAGTACACTATTAACTGCAGTAAAACTTTTTGTTATAAATAAAGATTCTTACCCTGCAATCTCTATATAACAACTCAAGAATCAGTTCTTTTTACCCAGTAAAATACGTTTTTAAGTAGAGTTATTTAACGTCGACGGCCTATGTTAACTGTCTGATAAACAATTAATTTAGATTATGAAAGATATGGCTATTTATGTAATGAAAAAAAATACGTGTTTTTTTTAAGTACCAATAGAAAAAAAACAGTCAGAACATGCTCTCATATACTAACAATAAATTCACAAACGTTTGGTACTTATAAGTACCGACGGGACACTGTAGCGTAGAGCGAAATACTTGAATAAACATTATCATGTTTCCAACACTGGAACGCTTTTTCAGTTGGCGAATTTTATACGAACCTAACGTCACTCTATACGAAGTTTTATATGACACTTGAAAGGACATCGCTTGCAGCATTTCTTCTCGATCTTTCGTCTCCCCTGAACGCAGGGCCCTTGGCCAACTATATGGTTATATTGTGTTTAACTTCTAGTAATAAATATTTCGAATCTAATCCGGGTAAATCATTATAATCCGCACTCGCAAATCAATATTTTAGGGTTAAACCAACTAATGAGCCCTGTAAAAACCCACGTTTCCCTTCTTTAAACCGTTCTCCACCTCTTTCGTAATATGTTAATATAACTTCGTGCTAAGGTCTTCACTTTGCTCTGCGAGACCTATCCATAAATGTATTGATCTATCGTAGCATCACACGAACTAAGAGGGGGTGTTAAATATGGATAAGGGTTACTTTGACACGAATTGGATACGATCAAAGGAAATTGACTGGTTTGAGCGTTGAGGATTCTCCAAACGCGTCTTTGTAAAATGCATTGAATTTTAAGCGATTCGATGCATTTACAAAAAGCAGTAGAGCATGGATATTAACAATATTACACTTTGAATTTCTATATCAGAAAACGTTTCCTGGTTTTTAGTTTAAAATATATCATTTATGATCATCCTTAACCACACTCAATGTTGCATAAGGCACTCAACGTATATGTTGTAAGCAGTTAGTTGGTAGAATTCCATTTTGATTATTGGTTAGGCATCCAAAATAAAATAATACTGTTTTTTTTTTTTTTCAAACACTGAGTTTGATAATGTCCTAACAAGACGAAACGCGTCACATTGTATACCCTTTTACAATATAAACGTTTGTATAATAGATCATACAAACACTAAAAAGTAGGCAAAAATTAAATAACTTGCTTTTTTAACTAAAATAAATACTATCATCGGCCTCGTGGTGTAATGGTCAGCGCGTTTGCCTACCATGCAAGAGGTCTCGGGTTCGATTCCCGACACGGTTGATATGAAATATTTATTTAAAATGGTGTTTTTAACCTATAATATTCCATAGTCCATGGACTGGTACCTGAAACGTAAGACTGATCATCTTACCTTCATGTAGTGATTGGTGTAACAATCCAGTCCCCTATGCACCATTAGGTGCAGAAAGGGAATGACGATGATGGAATAAGATCATTGTTCGATTGTTGTCAACTCATAAATTTTATTGGTGTGTCAAATAATGTCAGACTCTGCTCTTCTTACCAACAGGGGTGCATTTTAATTAAGAACACGATTTTCAAAAATGTATCGTTTGTCAGTTAATAATATTTTAGTATTACCTAATTAAAATTTGACCTCTAGGATACGCGCCGTCCAGCAATGCCGCGACGGCCATTTTGCCGATATCATATTTCATTCATAATATGATCAAATACTTTTAAAAAAATATATATATAATGATATCTCATATATAGGCACAAACCGTTTTATGTCCATTTAAAGTTTAAGCGCCCTTCATGGAAAACCTTTTAGTGGGAAAAATTAGAGTGAAAATTAGCAGTTAATAAATTACAAATCGATTTTGCCGGAAAGCCGCACCTGGGCCGGGCCCTTCACTGCTATTCCAAACGATCTCGCGCCCGTAGAAAACACTTTTATCTCGCGTATTTTATATGAGAACACGCGAGATAAAAGCTTTTTCTACTGCCGCGAGAACGTTTGGAATAGCAGCCCTGGGGACTGAAGGACAGTAGTATATTACGACGCGGGATTTTTTTTTACTCGATTACCTTATTCAAAATTTTCGCCTAAAAGTAGCCAAAGAGTAAAAACACTCGTCCGATGATCTTCTACGATTCTACACTCAGAACTGTATTCTTCGTTACGGGATATCAAAATATCGACACAATTTCACAAGTGGCCAATTTAAATAAGCAACACAAAAGAGTGAATGATATCTAAGAACAAGATATAAAAAGAGTGTATTTGATTTTTGCGACGTTCAAAAGGGGAAATTTCGTTTGACACGGGAACAATAGGGGATGAAAATAAAACAAAATAAAATGGATGAGAGGTGTCGGGTCCTCTGATGAAGGAGGTCCTTCAATAAAACACGACCCTGTCTTCCTTCCCCCTTTTCTACAGCCACCCCTTAAAATACCCTCCTCGCTCTCCCAGACGACATCAACTTGTGGAGGACATTTTGAGGTACTTTGACATCAGGACACCAGCACATGAGCAAAGGGATCAACTGACATTTTAAGTAGCAATTTTTTTTACAACATTTGTACAGAAATAAGCATGTTTAACAAAATGGTACAATAAAAATACAGGAAGATCAAACCCTTATCCGTACACGATGGTGCATTGTTAAATCGTGTGCAGCGAACCTAAATAATCTGTTGAAGGGAAGTAAGATGAGCATCACGTTTCTGGTTCAAGTCCAGGGGGAATGATATGGTTTACTGTAAAACCACCTTTTTAAAAAAAAACACATGGTTGTTCGCAAAAATTGAACCAGAGGCCTTATTCTGTAACTAATTTATTGCGTACGAAAGTGAATGAGAGCAAAATGCGCTTTTGATTTCGTTAGAGTGAAATTGTGAGAGAATGAGCCTCCAGATATCTTAAACATAGTAAGCTTTCGTACCAGCCACTTCCCTACGAGCAGCCATCGAGCAAAAAACACTCGTTCAGGATTATTGATTTATATAAATTCGCCTGATGGGCATTTTTAAGGACATATTTATACATAGAAAATTATTATGAAGGAAAATAAAAAAACACAATGGTATTTAGTAGACTTGGGGGGGGAGTGGAAGCGAGATAGAGGTATTTATAATTGAATTTGATTCAGTGATCGTTTGAAAGAAGACAACTTGTTATTAAAGAAATCAAGACAGATATTTTTTATTTATTTTTTATTTTTTTATTTATTATATTGAAAACATATTATACATAATTATATACAATATTCCCAAGGAGTTTTTTAATATGTTTGTTGGCAGACCTAAAAATTCTGGGCATAGGAGAATTAAAACCATAATTAGTTCTATTGTTATCGGTATGAAAGAGTACGCTTTGACTGAGGTTTCTAGTTAGGATATTTAAATTTATTGAGCTCAATAGTTCAAGCGCATCAAAAGAGTGAGTTGAGTTTAATTTTTTTCTGTTTCAAAAAGACTGTATTCTTTATTCACCCGGACACAATAAAAATAATTTTTGAAAATAGTTTGAATGAGAAAGTTCAGTGCTACGGAAAATTGGATAGTAAAAATGTATTTTTACAAGCGGTAAAAATTAGAGCGATTTTAATTGAATGGTGACGATTTTGAAAAATCTGTGAAAAAATTTATAAAAATAAACTACGAAACGAATTCTTCCGAATCAACCAACGATTGAGTGTTGTGATAGATTTTCGGTTTCCGGAAGGCAACTCACCAAAATTAGCAGAACTCACCGATGAGAACTTGCCACATTACGGACGGAGTAATATCAAAATCAAAAAAATCAAACCCCTGACAATACGACACTGAAATAAAAGTTTTAAAAAAAATCTTTGGCTAAGTTTGATAGTCAATTGACAGAAAAATGAAATTTATTTTTAAAAAACCACGGGACTTCTTTATTGTACGTACGTAATTATTAAAAAAAATAAATTATTTACTAAATATTGACTGAATATTTTTAAAACCCGTTAGGATTACATTATAAAAACAGATAAAAATATACAAGGTCCAATCATGTCATGCCTCAACAATATTTTATATATATCATCCGAATTTTCGTCAAATATTTTATTTCAAACTGGTGTGTTTTTGGTACAGTTCAGTCTCAGGGGTCAGGTAGGGTAAGTTGTATGTTAATTTAACTAATTTTTTTTTTAATTAACTACTGCGATTCCTTAAAAAGTAAACAAACCCTTTAAACATTCGGAAACTGTCATATGTCTTTATATGTCAGAATTCTTAATACTTTGAGCACCGGCCGAATACACATTTTATTTACCATGTGCCCGGCCCATTTTTGTGAAAAAAAATGTGAAATCTCATACTTTGTGAAGGGTTTCTTAAACGTGTCATAATTATGAAAATACTAGGTTATATCAATTCCAACTTCTCATATTTATTTGAAACAATTTAATAAGTCATGTTTGTATGATAGTTTTGTAATGTTCGCACATATACTTACAGCGTCTAACTGCTTTTTTTTGCTTTGTATCCCAGAGCTGTGTAAATACGTGATTATAATAACAACGCGTTGTGTCCCGGACCCGTGTTTTCACGTAGTTTACCAGCAGCGAAAAAACACTAACAAAAGACACTAGATGTCATTAAAATGCACTTTTTTGAACAGCTGGTAAAAACTGTGAAAACACGGGACCGGGACACAAAGCGTGGTTATATAATCACGTGTTTACACGGCTCCGGGATACAAAGTGATGAGTATGCCTCATGCGTTAGCCAAATTTCGAAATCATATAAACTCAACAAAATCTATTAAAAATAAGATCTAAAAGTAACTTTTGCATAACTTTTGCAATTTCTAACCCACGTTCAAATTCAAATGACGAGCAACAAGTAACTCTTTTCCATTTTGATTCCCTGACAAAACGCCGCATTTTTTTTGACATCGAATTTCTCTATAAAACATTAAACTTAAAGTAGATACTAACCTCCTCAATGAAATACAAATAAATGCTAAATTTAAATACTCAAGACATCGGGACATATTTAAATCACACACCTATGGCCCGGCCCGCATGTGTCAGGAATATAAAATAAACTACCGAAATAATAAAATTCTCATTTTTTATGATACTGTCCCAACTTTTGCGAATTATCTCTCAGGAATAAATATTAGTTTATCAGTACACACGTACAATTTATTTTTTATTGCATCGTATACTGTATAAGAAATTAAAAATATACATGAAAAAAAAACAAATGAAGTTATATCTACTAAATGTTATTAAATATATGTATATAACCACTTACTGGCTTTTCTTTGTCTACCGATTGCACCCGTGTCTTTGTCAGGACACCACTTAAACCAACATGCAAAACCCACTATACACCTACGCCATAAAAATATAAAAGCAACACGACATGCATTTTAATAAGCAGCCCTTATGTGCACTGTTAAGTATTGGTTTAATTAGTGTCCTGACGAAGAGACAGAAATTTTATTTGTGTAATTCTATAATTGAATATATATATGCATGTGAAACTGTATCGACGAATACCTTCAAAGTGCATGTTTTCTAGTATGTATCTTTGTTAAATTACCTTATAAAATAAAATAAATTTTACCCGTGGTCGTTATTTGCCTGGATCGAACGGTTGGCAACCCATTCTTTATGATATGAAAAGAGCCTCTGGAGAAAATAGTGAAAAGGGGGAAAAAGGTAAAGAAAGAATCTTAAAGATATCGAAAGATACGACTGTAATATTATATTACAAAATTCAGCAAACAGATGAGACCAAAATTTCTAGTTTCTTAGAAAATATCGAGTTCGCTAAAATGTCTTTCGTTTAAAAAACGTTCGTATAAATAAATTTCAAGTTCATTTTTTAATTTTTTAAATATTTTTTTATTTAACAATGTTTGATTATGTCCAAATGCTTGCAGACTGGCTGGATTTTCTCCCTAGGGAGTTGTTCATATTAAAATTTATTTCAACAGAGAGGGAAAATTTTTGAGATGGGAATTGAGAAGGGAATATGGAAGTCTAGGCATTTTACACAGTGTGTAAAGTGGCCACTTAAACCAGCCAATGACAGGTCATAAGCCCTGTAAATGCCTAGACTTCCATATTCCTTCTCAAAAAATTTCCCTCTCTGTTGAAATAAATAAAAAAAATTTATTCATTCAGTTTTTCATAATATACGAGTATGTTCTATTTTGATATTATTGTCATATTTTATTTTTTAACTAGTAGAATTATACGGTTTTAAGCCCAAGTGAGGTGCCACGATTTGCATCCATAGAGAAGAATAGGTGTTAAGCAGGCATTAAATAGACGGCATTTTGTTTCAACAGGGTAAATATTCGATCTCCCGACAGACTTTTTTTTTATTTGACACTTTATATACATATACAATATATATACATATAAGGGCGGGCATATTGCCTTAAGGCAATTTCTTCCTACCTACCCAAACCGTTCAGTTTGAGAAAACTATAAATACATGGATATATTGAATCTTACAATTTTATACAAACATTAAAAGCAAAGATTTACAAAAATAAATATATAATAAAAAAAATTAACACTATACTATGATGAGAGGAGAGGGGATGGGAAGGAAAGAAGAGAGATAAAGGAACAATTTAAATATTTCGATAGTGACATTTCAATCTTGACTTAAATGTAGATAAAGAAGGGGCGTCTCTAACATTAGTGGGTAGATTATTCCACAACTCATACTGACTTTCATACTGTTAAACGTGGCGTTTTATACTCCTAGCCACACTCCCAGTATTTTGAAAGCTGCCATTTGTTTGGGTATTTGAAACTCTCGATCCTTCCGATGATTTGGTTTGACATAATCAGGGGATTTTGAGCATCAGGGCATGAAGTGTAGTACAGTACATGGGTTTTTGCAATATTGACTTTTGAACCCATGCAGGCGGAGTACATATACAGTTACACTGACAAATTCTGGTGAGAAATTCAATCTATTCAAACGAATTCAGCAACGATTTGAAAAGTCACTGAAATATACTGAAACTTTGAGTTGAATTTCAGCTGAAGCGTTTTGCGAGACAAAGTTTCATCGAGCGGTGAAGTTTCACTCAAGAACACATGTACTGTTTGTTGTAGGGGAGACGGGCGTATATCGACCCGATGTATTCCATATAACTTCTCGCGCGGCACGAAACCTACGCAAACGTACGCCAAATTATTAGAAATGTCATTTTTAGGAGGGTTTTTCACAACGCACACTACAAAAAAATAAAGAAAACACGTTATCATATTAACACTGGAGTAGTTTTGATGGCGCATCTATATTTGTATAACTACTACTACTACTACCATCTCGCCATTTCTCCGTAGGGGTAGGCAGAGAGAATGGACCGCCACACACGTCTATCCTGGCATACAATCCTAGCCTCTTCCACATTCATACATCTTGTCATACATGCCCTTCGGTTCTGTCTGCTTTTGACATGACCAGACTTAAGATTTTGGTTTATCTGATCATGCCACGTCTTCCTTGGTCGTCCTCGTCTAACGTTGCCGTTCATTTTTGCCATGTATACTTGTTTTACCATTCTCTCGTCGTCCATTCGTTCTACGTGACCAAACTATCTCAGAGACCCTTTCTTAATCTTATCAATTATACTTGTCTCAGATTTACACGCTCGCCTGATTTCATCATTCGTAACCCTGTCATACATTGATTTCCCACACATTCGTCTAAGAGATCGCATTTCAACCGCGTTCACTCGGCTTTCATACATCAAGTATGCAAAATGAGTTATTTAATGTTTATTAAAAACTCGCCTAAAATATTATGAAGGGAACGGCGGAAAATCGCTCTAAAACAAACAAAACAGCCAGAAGTTAACTGTCAAACTAAAAAATATAATAACATATTACAACAGAGATGAAGAACATTTAAGAGAAGGTAATATAGAAGTCAAGGCATCTACAGGGCTTATGACCTGACAATGGCTGGTTTAAGTGGCCACTTTACACACTGTGTAACATTCACCATTTTGCCTATATTTGAACATCTATATTCCTTCAATTCTTTCATCTGTTGATGTTTGTGAAGTTAAAGAGCTAAAACCTGAGATTTATCTAATTGAATTATTTCACCTACATACTAGGCAACGCCTGAAAATATTATTTTGTCAATTTCTATACTTCTTCATGGACCAGGTAATTTATCAACAATATATTGTTCTGTAATCTCACCCGCATAAATAAAGGTTTCAGCTCTTTAACTTCACAAACATCAACAGATGAAAGAATTGAAGGAATATAGATGTTCAAATATAAGCAGAATGGTGAATGTTATACAGTGTGTAAAGTGGCCACTTAAATCGGGTTGTGGTCCTGTGGCTAGTGTCTCGTACTCACGGACCGAAGGTCCGTGGTTCGAATCCCACTCTACCCCAACTCGATTCCATTTTCTAATAGTGAGTTATTTACAACTCGTTGAAAATGGCCCTCAAAATTAAATATTTGGGTAAATCATAAGAACGCAAATATTTCTTTTTTCTTTTTAAAAAAAAAAAAACAGCCATTGACAGGTCATAAGCCCTGTAGATGCCTAGACTTCTATATTACCTTCTCTTAAGTGTTCTTCATCTCTGTTGTAATATGTTAATATAAATAGAGATTTTTTTGAAAAATATATGTAAATCAATACACGTAGTACTTTATATAATTGGTACACATATTATTTATATTTTTATGTCATTGCTTTATATTTGTTTTATTATTTATTATTTATGTTTAAGTAACATGTATTATTGGCACATATATACTTTATATTTGTATAATAATGATTTTCAATTTCTTACATTTGATAAGCTAGGCATTTATAATTAAGTAGTTTTAGTTTTTCTTTTTTATGTTATTGTTTTATTGGTATAGGACTACTTACGCTCTAAAGATAGAAAATCTCCATCTTAGAAGAGGCTGTGCCATGTTAGATGGAGGCTATCATAAACAGAGAACACTCCGTTTTCATTTTACATTAATTGGTTTTATATAGATTCCCTGTTTTTAAGTATGTTTATTATTTTTCGCAATAAATTTATAAATAAATAATAAATAAATAAATAATACAAACTACAAACATGAGCATAAAAAAATCACATGATCTTAAAAATACCTGGGAATAAAAAATCAACACGCCGCTTTTAAATTTCGTTTGGTATGTAGATCGTTAAGTTCATATATTTCCCTTAACACCCAGTGGTACATAGGGCACTGTTTAGCAAACCAAATGGAGCTAATTTTGATTATTTGTTACATTAAGCGTAATGTATTTAGAGCCGCTACATATATTAATTGAGCGATACGCTTGTCATTCAAGTTTTTAGAAAAACTTCTAGGTGGAGGTTCATTGTTGTTTATAATATAAATAAATTAATCTCACCCATATCAATCTTTTACTTCACAAAGTCAACAAATGGAAAATTTGAGGGAGTGTGGATATATAAACAATAGCAGAATAGTGAATATTACACTCATTGGCTGGTTTAAGTGGCCACTTTAGACACTGTATAACATTCACCATTCTGCCCATATTTGAACGTATATATTCCTCCAATTCTCTTATCCATTGATGTTTGTGAAGTTAAAAAGCTGAAACCTTTATTTATGAGCGTGAGATTTATCTAATTTAATTACTTCACCTACATACTAAGCAACGCCAAAAAAAAATATTTTTCAATTTCTGTACTTCTTCATGGACCAGGCGGATTTATCAACAATATTTTGAGTTTGTCAATATTTTTGTAGACAAGGACTGGATTCAACTCCCTAGAGAGCTGTTAATATCTACATATTACAACAGAGATGAAGAACATTTTAGAGAAGGTAATAAAGAAGTCTTAGCATCTACAGGGCTTATGACCTATCTAGACTTCTACATTACCTTCTCTTAAATGTTCTCCATCTCTGTTGTAATATGTTTAATTATCTTTGTGATGTAATTTAATCATTGTTGACTGTATTTTTCTATAAAATGAATAAATAAATAAAATTGATCACTTTATTTTCCGTGCAACAAAAACGATCTAACGCTGTATTTGCAATGCCGATGCAGTGCCCTATCCACCACTGGGTGCGGATACGAAAATGATGCTGATGATAAAAATTCACTTATTTCTTGTCTTTAGACACATGATTTACTTATTCGGTTACGTTAAATCTTTATGGTTTCGGTTTCAAGAGCCTTAATATTTTTCAGAGTTTTCCATGAAAAGTATCTTAAATTATAATCACCTTACTACGCACTGATAAAAAAACGTTCACTCAGAATTCCGACATGAATATGAGAGTAATTGTGTGTGGGAAGAAGATTGTACTGTGGTCGTAGATTGTCGCGAAATTAAGGAATATTATAAATCGAGATAATTAATCATAACAAAAGAGACCTAATGAAGACTTGCAAATTGTATGGTAATAATAAATTACAGATAGTGTTTTTCTGGGTTATTATGCCGTGTTTTTTTTTTTTTTACATTTTTTTTTTTTTTTTTTGCACCACAACAGGCCAGGAGACCTAATTACAGTGGTGAATTACATCACAGAGCACCCAGGCTTGAGAAAAATCACATTTTAATGTTTGTGTTCTCACCGGGAATCGAACCCAGAACCTTCCGTGCGTGAGTCAAGCGTCTTGACCACTACACCACGGAGGCCGCCGTGTTTGTGGGCTTTGTATTGCCGACGTTTCGGAGCACATTGCAGTGTCCATCTTCAGGGCTGAATGTATGAGTGTAGTTTTTAGTGTGTTTAATTGTGAGGAATTTGTACCGTGTCGCAGTCGGGCAATGTATGTGGTTAAGTGTGTGGAGTTTGTACCGTGGGCTTTGGAAGCACCGGGTACCATGAGGTTCGTAGTCGTAACCCATCATCCCTGTTAATGTTATTAGGATGCTTGTATATTTCTATGGCTTCCTTTATTAAACGGGCTTGATGATTTTTGGGCTTTCCAAGGACATTTGGCTCAAATGAGAAATTATGCCCTGTTTCTATGTAGTGCTCTGCAAGAGCTGATTTATCCGGGTAGCCCAACTTGCATGCACTCTTGTGCTCTTTTATTCTTGTCATTATGTTTCTGGCAGTCTGCCCTATGTAGACTGTTTCACAGCTTTTGCAATTTAATTTATATACTCCATCTGTTTCAAGTGGGTCCCGATCTTTTACTGATTTTAGTTCGTTTCTTACTTTTGAGGTCGTACCGAACACTGTCCATAGCCCATGGCTATGAAAAGAAGGATATAAAAAGAAGAATAATGTCGGTAACAAATCCAAAGAATATTTCCAAGATGGATGATGCTAATACGGATAAAAGAATAGCGTTCCTTCCCTCTGTCAAAAATGTCACGGATAGGATTGCAAAAACGCTTAAGAAACGGGACATAAGGACAGTGTTCGGTACGACCTCAAAAATCCGTGAAGGCCGTGAAAACCTACGAACCTTAATAATAAATTAATTCATGTATAAGAAAGTCATTTGGGAGAATAAAAACGAGTATTACAAGTTTATTTCTTATAAAAATAACAATAATCATCTTCACCATCGATGCATGGCATTGGTGGATCTCATAGCTGCATACGATCGGTGGATCCTGCCAAACTTGTTAATAAGATATACAATGTCACAAAAGGATTCAAACTTAAATCCTTAATCCTCAACTTTTTGAACAATAGACGATTTTATATAACTCATGTTGAATGGACTGTCACAGGGAAGCGTTCTGGCACCAACCCTTTACAACATATACACTAACGACCAACGCATACCAGAGGATACTAGACAATTTATCTACGCTGATAACACAGCGGTGGCTACCCATGAAGACTCTTTCCAGCTGGTAGAGGAAAAACTTGCCCTAATTAATATACTTGAATAATACTATGATAAAAAACATGTTAAAGCCAAATCGAAATAAGATTCAACTCTAAACCTTCCACCTAAAAATAAGGAGGTGATAAAAGAATTGGAGGTCACGTGGAATTCAGAGAGAATCGAGCATTGCCAAATACCCCTAAATATCTCGGTGCTATAAGCAGTATTACATCAATGCTAAACAAAAAGTCACCGCCACAAATAATATATTTCAAAAGCTTACAGCCTAATCTTGGGCAGCATCTTCACATGTACTTCTTGGGCTTGTATGTTTCCGCAGCATAATACGCTTGTTTAGTTTGGCAGATGTCAGCACACGCCAAAAAAGTGAATATTCTTATAAATGACACGGCGCGACTGGTGTCCGGCTGCCATAAGCCCACATCGGTGCACAAACTTTACAATATAGGAATCGCTCCACCCAACATCAGGAGAAATGTAGCAGTAGACACCGTAAGACACATCATATCCATGACCCTAGACGACCTTTTACGAGCACGAAATGGCTTTTCCAAGACTGAGATCGAGAAAAAGTTTAAAACTACAACTGATCTCTGCAGGAAAACCCAGAGAAGATCTGTGGAGAGAAGAATTTGGCGATAGATTCTGGATAACACTATCCAAAAGCACAAACACTGCTCTCAGTTTGGACTTCCTTACAAGGAAAACTCTTTTCACAGACTGAGTGTAGGGGTGACTAGGTGCGAATATAACCAAGATAGGTAGAGTTTTCTGGAGAGAGATGGCACGAGCTGTGATTGTGAAGAGGTGCAAGATGATCCTCATCTACTACGGTGTCCACAAATGAGAGGGAATGATTTGAGGGTGGCCACTGACAAGGCAATATCTGTCACTGCACATTGCAGTGGCAAGGTATGAAATCCGCACCCGATAAGTAAGTATCATCATCGTTGTCTTCGTCATCGTCAAAAAAAAAGGTGTATATTCGTTCAATAGAGTAAAATAATACTAGCCGTGTCACGTTATAATGTCTATTTTTCTATTCCCAAAGATGGCAAATTGAGATATGTCAACAGGGGTGATATACTATCTTTAGAAATAGAATAATGACTGACAATTTTTTTATATTTCATGTATTACATCTTGTTTCGCCGTCGTTGTTTTAGATGGCAAAATTTGATTTATCAAACATGCCTTATTTCGTCAACTGCATATTTCTCTGTTTCTAAAGATGGTGCGTCAAGTCTGTTGCAAGATAACTAAATATGATGTGTCAAACATATCTTATTTAGCCGTTCTTGTTTTAGATTGCCAAATATGATATGCCAGGGAAGTCCGGAAAAAACATCCTCCAGAAACAAATATTTAATGCATCTACTGACACTACAATTAGACTTGTAAACTAAACTTTCGATTTTTTAGAACCTATCACACTTTCAATCTGCTCTCCTTCAAAATTGATAAAAAGTAACTTTTTTTTTTTCACCACAACAGGCCAGGAGGCGCAATTACAGTGTTGAATTACATCACAGAACACCCAGGCTTAAGAAAAATCTCATTTAAATTTTTGTGTTCTCACCGGGAATCGAACCCAGAACCTTCCATGCGTGAGTCAAGCGTCTTGACCACTACACCACGGAGGCCGCCGTTGTCGGTGATACTGCCATACCGCGTAACCTGTTTTTGCGAAAATGTTTTACTGAAATAAATTCTTTATAGGGACTAAAAGCCATTAGTTTTACATAATTGCCGTTTTTACTGTAAATGATACAGTTTTTCTGATATTCCAGAGATATTTTTGATTGATTAAAATCGTACGTAGGATATCAACAGAACGCTTTTTAGATTACTATGCCAAAAAAATCAATTGATAGTACGCGGTATTGCAGTGTCGATTACGGTATCATACTTAGCCATTTTCCCACTGAAATTCCCGTATAATATTGATCCTGTCGGTTACGATGTTTTGACGATAGTAGCCCAGTGTGTCGTTGAAAGGGGGTGGTTTCTTTATGTAAATTAAATGTTCGTATGTAGACACAAAACGTAGGCGTCCTATAGACGTGCAATTCTTCAAAAGTCAATCATTCTCCCGCTGAGATGAGAAACACATTGAATAGAAATATTATTTATTCGTGGCCTAAAACGAATTTCCCATTTTCGGTTTAAAAAAGCACGAACTCACATAAAAGCCAAAATAAGCATTTTTACGTTTGTGAACAAAGAACTTTTGACACGTGAAAAATGGTGAGTGGAAAAACTAATCTCAAAAACATGAATGTTCCTTGCAAAGCTAGAATTTCATTACTGTTTCTCATTGAGAAAAAATCTATGGAATCGTACGTTAAATGTCTAGTTTTTTATTCTAAATTAATACATTTTATTTCAAATCTTTTAAGGGTTTTAAACATTATATTATGAGATCCATAAAAAAAACACTTTTGTAATACTCAATTATTAAGTTACTTTGATGGTGTTAGTTCAACCAACTCATCTCAAAGAAGAAACAAATGCAGGAGAGTAAAAAATACCATGAAATGGACTTAAATACTACAATAGGAAAATATCCCATACTACGAATACCGATAAAAATATATGAAATGGATTTTAAAAAATCAATTGCATTATCAAAATTTAATAAAAATACGTCGCTAGAAAAATGCAACGTGTTTGGCCTTGGTTGTTGTGACGTCAAGATTTTTGATATTGTTTTGAACAAATTTTAATTGTCAGGAACAAATAAACACGAATCGTGACGTATCTGGGGCGTAGCTAATGGAATGGCGGTTTTTGCAGGAATTCAAAATTACAAATTTAAAATTATTTTTTATGCTACTAATGATTAGCAAAATGTTTTTTTTACTAGACAGTATTTCATCGACCTTTATTACTTTAAAAATGTTTTGAAAAAGTGATATTTCCCTTTTGCAAAATTGTTACCTGACTACTTTAAAAATCGTATGGAGGACAAATTTAAAATCAACATTAAAGCTCATGATGACTACATTAATAAATAAAATGAATAAATAAATAAAACTCGTAGAAAGGCAGCCATTTGCAAATATCATATTTTTACATATGACACTTTTTAGTATTTATCAACTCTATGCTATTTAAAAAACTGTAATTATTCGTAAGTAAAAACCCAGTTTTTTAATTGTTTCTAAGTATATAACCTGTGTAATTTAAACACTGTGTTTTTGCTTAAGAATCTCTAGATACTGTGTTATTCCTCAAAAAACATGATTTAATTTTTGAAGTTAAATATTATTTTCGCTGCTTTTTGCTTTATATTAAACGGTTCAAAATTTCTTATAGAACATTAAGTCATAATATATTTTGTGATTTTTGTCAAAAAGCTGTCTTTCTGCTTATGGGGGCAGAATATTTACCAGAGGAGACATCAAATAAATTCCGTCTGGGATAAGTCAAAGTCGAGATATACTCTAAAAACCAAAATTTCGAGCATAATTTGCATTTAAAAAAAACCTTTTTTTCTAAGAATTCAAGGTCGTAAACAGAATAATGTTATAAGCAACTCGTAGCTCTATCTAACACACTAGTTATTAAAACTCCTTGAATTATTTCTAGGCAAAACTACCCGACGCGACATCTGGGCTATATAGCAAAACGGGAAAATCGCTTGGAATGTGAAACTCGGAACGGGGAAACATTTCTTAAGGTGCATTCTACCCTTCAACAAGTTTATTTATTTTCCTAGCACCGCAACGGCAGAGTAGCGCTTACTTCTACCGACAAAGGTTGCTTCCTTCACCTTGCGTGTTTCTCTAAACTGAGCAGCTGAGAACCTAGAGTACTGAACAGAATCATTGAAACAACATGAATGAGTTTAGAATAATACTTAATTTAATTGTTTTTTTAGTTTATTAAGAAAAAAAATATCAGAATGTAATATTTCTACTAAATACAAATTTAAGACATATATTTACATTAACGTTTTCCATTACGTAAAATAAAAAAAACAGTTCTTGTGTACATAATGGGGCGTGACGTCTTACAATAATTTGTTTATTTTATTTTTAAAAAGTAAATATTTTCAGTAAAACATGTAAATTACAAGAAAATAATATACGGTGTTTTCAATCAGTGCCACACAAAAAAAAATTGTAAATATAACTTTTAACTATTTTCTCATTTGTGCTGAATTTCTGACTGCACTTTTTATTTCCTTTGTTAATTTCATTGATTTCGGAATTAAGATGTTATCAGTTATTCTAGGTCGCGTACTTACGTTTTGTGACGTAAAATACTACTATTCATTTCGTCTTTATAGATTTGAAGTAAACTTAAGTAAAAAATAGTTTTTAAATACCGATTTCATTACTAAATTTCTAAATTAAATTTAAACAAATTTAAAAAATTAAATTTCTTAAACAAATGGACAGTGGGAAAATACTAGAAAAATACCACAAACTAATACTTAGTATGACCTCAATCGAAAAATCAAAAAACATAATTTTTTTCATCTTAGTACCATGCCTGAATTATGGACTAGATTTTTACCTGAGAGTAGCCACCGAGTCAAAAACATTTGTCTATGTTTCTGGTTCTATTTCACACACAAAAATGTATTTCATCAAACCCGAGAGCTCATGCATGGCAGGCAAATGCGCTGACCACGAGGCCGACAAATTGGATATAAAAATGTATTCTTAGCGTGGTAAAAATTAGAGCATTAAATTGTGCAGCGAAGTATCTAGAAAATATCAGAAAAAAATTAAAAAGATTTTAATAAAAGCGAACTACTTAGCATGACGTCACTAGTTCTTCCGAATCAACTAATGAAAAGAGAGTTGTGATAGGTTTCCGGTTTACGGTAAATCAACTAACGAATCAGCAGAACTCATCAAGATGCAAGGGAAGAGAACTTGAGACGTCACACGCGAAGGAATTTAAATACTACAAAACTTAAAAAAATCATAGCGCTGAAAACAAATACGATACATAAATTTAAAATTTGCCGGCCTCGTGGTGTGATGGTCAGCGGGTTTGTCCACTATGCAAGAGGTCTCGGGTTCGATTCCCGACATAATTGATTTGAAATATTTATTTAAAGGGGTGTTTTAACACTTAACATATTTCATATTCCCTGGACTGGTACCTGTAGCGTGAGACTGATCATCTTACCTTCATGTAACAATCAATAATGATCAAGATACGCTGCGATTGGTGTGCCAACGCAGTACCCTATGCGCCATCAGTTGCGGAAAGGAAATGATGATGATGATAAAATAAAAAAATTAAATTTTAAAATTTGGATTTGTTTAATAGTCTATTCACATAAATAAAAATATATTAAAAAAATCACTGACTCTTTTGCGGATTTTCGTTTTTTGCATGCGACTATACCTAGCTTTGTTTATAACCACACTGATGAATATTAAATAAATACAAACGCGGGAAACCAAACATTAATTAACTAAACATAAAAAACATAAACCAAGCAAAACTTTCAATCACTCTCACCTTTTTATAATATTTTTCACAACCCTTGAGCTCCAAAATATCTCGCTGAGAATCTCATTTATCTTTCTGATCATGGTCTTTTGCTTCGCTCTTCCCGGGAGAAAACACTTTCCATTCCTCGACAAAGCACATCATTTTAAGCTATTCCTTTTCTGTTCAAGGTGCTAGACTTAGGAACGAGCTTTATCTGCATATAAAAAATGCACCTTGTCTAGCCACCTTCAAGAAACACCTAAAACATAACTACATAGTATATTCTTAGAACCTTCACCTCTCCACTGTTTTTTTTTCAAAATTTTTACTCCTTTTCTTTCCTTGGTTCCTCTTTCTCTCTCCTCCAAAACTCTTTATGTGATTCTATATTCCTAATCTTTTAATATGTATAAAACAATGTATTTCTATTTAAGTTAATATGCGCAAGCCTTATCTCCCCATTAAAAAACGTCCGTTATTATTAATTATTAAGCTTTTTTTCAAGTGTGAATCTTTTAATATATATTTTATTACAAATTTTTGACCAATTATTTTTGTGACCAGTGTGTTTTTGTTTGGCTGGAACATATTGCTTTTAGCAATATGTCCGCCAAAGTACTTATTGTTTGTACTTGAAGATTAAAATAAAGAAACAATTATTGTTATTTATAACATTATTGCAACCTTGCATTACCCAAAACACTAATTTAGGTTGAATTAACCAAATTATATTAGATTCTTTTTCTTTTTTTAAACAGTTTTACACATGCTTTGACAGTTAATCGTCAGAGTGGCCGTATTTGAAACAAAGTGTACTATACTGCATAAAATTAAAATCCTCAAATTAACTACTCTCTAGGGGGTAGAGAAAATCCAAATAGCACCCTTGGTTTTCAGTAAGATATCAAATAATAATTTTAACTGACAATTTTTAAATGAATATTTTAAGCGTTTAAATATACATTAATTGATTCAAATGAATTAAACACACGTTATTTTAATTTATTTAATTTATTTTAATTAATTAACATACGGGTGCATTTGAACATACATCAATTAATTGAATCATTTCATCCTGCTTTATAAATTGGAAAATTATATGTGATTTCTATTAATTAGTGTAAAACTCTAATGGAAACCCTTAATAAATTTACAGAACAAACAGATAATTAGATTTATACTGGGGGTTGAATTGAAGACTCCCATCTTAACGGAATAAAGCACTCCGACTTTAACCGTTAATTTACATACTTTATTAATATAAATACGGTAAATTAATTCCAATCACGCAGCTATATGGGATTTTCATTTGAAAAAAAACAATAAATTAATTTAATATTTCATCCGTTAAGGCAAATAAAACGTTACAAAGGAAAATCAATAATATTGATCTACATACATTTTCCTGGGTAGAATTTACAATGCATGTAACAAATACTTGTAAAATGATCGGTGAATGTTTTCCTCAAATTACAATCCTTTTCTTTCGTGATTTATTTGAAAATCAACCGTTCCTTTTAAGCACTCATTTTGTGATTTTTGAAATGTTCGAAGTACTAAATTTTTGAAATATTATGAATCAAAATATTTGAATAAAAAATCACTTTGTCTTTTTAATTTTTAACCAATTTGTTTTGGAAACATATCACCTTCTCCGGATTTGTTTTAATGAATTTTGTGTTTTACTATTTTCAATATTTTTTACCTGCATATTATTATCAGATACAAACATTGGTATATCAATACACATAGATATGCCTTTAGCCCTAAAAAATGATGACATTTAACTCAAGCCCAAATGCTTAGTCATGCCCAACAAATATTTAGTCGTTCTTCGACCTCCAGCCAGGCGTGACGTTTAGAATCGAAACGAAAACACCAGATTATGTCTTGAAAGTGTGTAACAACCTTTCTGATGAACATTGCAAAAGGGATTCTGTATTATTTTTTTAAATGATTAACAAAGGTTAAAACCATAAATATTCAAATATAAATATAATTTTTTTGTAAAAGTCAAACAACGCTTAGCGGCGCAAATTTGAAGCTCTTCTTAATAACAGGGGTGCTCTGATAAAAATACACTTTAAAAAAAAAGGGGGGGGGGGTTTATATTATTTTAGCGTTTCCCTAAATCCACTAAAAAGAAATAAATGGGTCGAAATTATAAGGAATTTAAAGTAAAATCTGATTGCGATCCACCATAAACAAATGCTAATTGTTAATGATTATACTGAGAGAATTCAGAATAAATTTCTTAGATATATTAATTTTAAGATGGGTTTTTCTACTAATCAATTAAATTATAACAAAATTTTAGACTCTCTTAAATTAACTAAATTGCAAGAACGAAGAACATCGACCGATCTTATGACTTTATATAAAATAATAAAACCAATGTTTGATACCCCTGATCTACTGAAATTGATTTCATTCTATGTACCACCTAGATTAAGCAGAACATCTACAATATTTTATTGTCAAAATTCTCGAACGGTAGCTCAATATAACTCACCTATTGTTAGATTACAGAATACCGGGAATGAATATGCATCACATTTTGATATATTTAGTTTATCTCTGCCTAACTTAAAAAATAAAGTGACCAACATATTTTTATCAAAAAGAGCAAATCATCTTCAGAAGATTGGGTTGAAATAGTTATAATTTGATTGATTAATGTATTTTGTTATTGTATAATTTCTTTAAAATATATATGTATTTCAAGTAATTAATAATGTGTACAGTACGAGTATATTAATATTTCATACTCGATTTTTTTTTAAATATTTTTATTTCTAAGCACTCTTTATACCACATATATGTAAATGGCAGAAATGCCGTATATAAATAAATAAATAAATATTTAAAAAAATTATGTCCCAAATGTGTTGATTTTTGTGTCACTAGTTTTAAAGATATTTTACTCTCTAGGGCATTTCAATGCTCTATGCATAAATATGTCAATGGATACAAAAGTGCAGGAAAAAATTTTCATATTGTGTTTGAAATTACTGAAATATTTTATTTTTTATTGCTTATGCACATGGCATGAATTATTTTGATATGTTCGTACTGTATCATATAAGGACACTATTAAAACTTTACAAATTGGATTTATCTGAGGTTTTAACGCTTCCCCAAATATTTTTACATATACCAGCCAAGCATAAGCCTCAAGGCCTGGGAAAAATTGTAATATACACAACTTTTTAAGGATCGTTTTACTTTTTTCAAATTAAATAGTCTTAAAAAAGAAGAAATGTAATAGCCCTCATCTGGTCACGTACAACTATGATAATTAACTTTTAACTTACTGCATTTTAAAGGTAGATTTTGTGTTTCCGGTCTACATAATCTATAAGTGTAATGTATGGGAGCGAAGTATGGAATTGGAAGAATAATGATGAAAGTAGGTTGAATGCTGTCAAAATGCGATCCCTCAGGCGAATGTGTGGTAAAACGATGCATGATAGGTGCACAAATGTCGAGATCCGTGAAGTGTGTAAGGCTGAGACATGCATTATTGACAGAATTAAGAAAGGGGTGCTACGTTGGTTTGGACATGTAGAGCGAATGGACAGCGAAAGAACGACTAAAAGGATCTACGATGCAAATGTTGATGGATGCAGAAAACGAGGAAGACCGAGAAAGACATGGCACGATCAAGTCCATCAAATACTTGAAGATGGACGTGTCAAAAGTAGGAATAATCGGCGTGCGTGCATAAGAAGATGTATGAATGTAGAGGAAGCGAGGTCTGTATGCCAAGATAGAGTGTTATGGCGTTCTATCTTCTCTGCCTACCCCTACGGGGAAACGGCGTGATGGTTTGTTGTTGTTGTTGTTATAATCTATAAGTGTTATATTTATGCAGTTTTCACTACGCAATGTATATGAAACAGTTGAATGAATTAATGCATTAAAAACACTATCCTACAGCTCCGGGGACAATATTAATTGGTTCTGCTATAAACATTGTTTTTCTTTTTTCAAACTCAATAGTCTCGTAGAAAGAGTAAACAAAATAGACCATACTGCCTAAAAAAAATTTAAACGATTACGTTAATATAATACATCGCTAACCCACAGCCGACAAAGTAAATCATTTCTCCTCCAATACTTATTCTGAAACTAATTCGTTTCGTAAATTCATTCGCATCGTATGAGAGGGAACGAGAGCGAAATACGATTTTGATTGCGTTAGAGTGAGCTGGATATATGACGAAAGAACGAACTTACGAAACGAAATTGCAACAAACAATTTCGTTTGCCTTATTAGTATTTCACCGTTGTACAAGAGAAAAAGTTGTAAAGTATTATACCTCAACAATATTTTGAGTTTGTCCAAATTTTTGTAGACAAGGACTGGATTCAACTCCCTGGGGAGCTGTTTATATTAAAATATTACAACAGAGATGAATAACATTTAAGAAAAGGTAATATAGAAGTCTAGGCATCTACAGGGCTTATGATCTGTCAATGGCTGGTTTAAGTGGCCACTTTACACACTGTGTAACATTCACCATTCTGCCTATATTTGAACATCTTTATTCCTTAAATTCTTTCATCTGTTGATGTTTGTGAAGTTAAAGAGCTGAAACCTTTATTTATGCAGGTGAGATTCATCTAATTGAATTATTTCACCTGCATACTAGGCAACGCCTGAAAATGTTATTTTTTTCAATTTCTATACTTCTTGGAGTAGATGCCTAGACTTCTATATTACCTTTTCTTAAATGTTCTTCATCTCTGTTGTAATATGTTATTGTACCTCATCTGAATCTTTATTTCAAGATTTTATATTACATATAGCATACCGTTCGAAAGGCCATGCATATTTTTTTTTTTTTTAAGAACAGTTTGGTTTTTAATGTGACGTAAAATTAACTTTTATGTGTTTTGTATCCTTTTTTCGTACTTCGTAAAGTATTTTTTTTTTTAAATGATTATCTGCACCAATTTTTTCCTCTAGTACAGCGGTACAACATTACTAAGGCAAAAAAATATTAAGAGCTGATTTTTAGATTTTTTTAAAAGACTTTATGACAAATCTAAGAAAATTACAACAAAAACATTTAAAAAATCGTATTTATAAATTAGTGACGCGTGTAAAAGGTCCACCGGTCAAATTTGTTTCAAATGGCCCCCTCTATCCAACTATTTTTTTTGTTCCACTCTCTACGATGATTCTTGGATTCATGACTTTGAAATACTCTTGCAGAATACAAAATTTAACAAAGCTAATATTTCTTTCATAAAAATAAACACAACCAGAGTAATGAATCCCTGGGATAGTGATAATTTATGATTGAATTTAGAGATTATTAATTAATTATTCTCGCTGCATTTTACAATACGCTGAACGGGCGAATAGTTGTATTAATTGAAAATCAAATCAAATACCACTCCAATAATCTCACCGAAAACTCTATAATACTATTATATATTCATTTAAATTCATGATAGGATTCGTTTCCAAATTGGAAAATCGAGTTTTACATCATATAGATTTGGAAACGTTAAAAAAATTGTTGATGTATTTTTGACAAAACGCACTAATTTTGGTCGTTATTGTACCTAAAAATCAGTTATCTTTTTAAACATATCTCTACAAAGCTATGCATTTCCAAAAAATAGTTTTGGGAATAATTTTTGATTTTTTCAAAATTTGTTTTATATATCGTGAGTATACAAGAAAAATTGGCCAAGTCAGAATTCTTGCTTGTTGGCAAAACAAGTTTTAATTTTGAACATAGTCATAAAGTAATAGTTTTGCTATTCAGTACACTTTTAATTTAGAATTCATTTTGCTTTTCATAGACAAACGATTAGGTATACATTGCGTAAGTATGCAAGTGTTTTGATGTTGACAATATTTCTTGTAACAAATAATCTTAGACTAACTCGATCAATATACAATTATCAATTTTGTAAAAAAACTACATGATATGGGTTTCAGCTCTTTTACCTCATTAAAATACTGACATTCTCCCATTTTTGGTCATACCGTATTATTAGATTGCAAAGACGGTGCTTCAAGACGTAAATAAAAACTCACACTAAAATTGGCTATACTTTTAATCGTGACGTCCACCAGTATAATACGCGACAGAGTCAAAATATTCACGTACCTGGATCACGCACGACAAGGTATCGTCTAAGGTCTCTGCTGTACCTTGCATGTAATAAGTACACCAGGCTGCCGGAATCATATATAACATCAAAAAATTACAATATGAATTTTAAAAAATACTACTTGAGGAGGTACATGGAAGGTACCGGATAAGTTCTTCTTTTACCTCGGATATTTCTTACTATTTGAAAATGTTTATTATTAACTTTTGTTTTAATTTCTTTGTATTAAGAGTATATTTTATTTTTATTTATAAAGGAAAAACAACAATTGTTATATAAGAATACAAAATATAAAAAATAGTACATACATCCAGTTAAAGTTTTTCACAAATATAATGAGAGAACATGTTACACAGTAAAGAAAAAAATAATATATTATAAAAGACATGATAAAAAAAAGAACTCGTAAGAACGTTAAGGGATGAGGAAATAGAGTGGAAGAGTGGAAGAGAGGGATTTTCATAATATAGTTGACCAATTCAAAATTTTGAAATTATAATAAAATATACATAATTAAAGGAACATAAACTTATTACACACCGACAAATGTTTCATTTTACAGTGTTTCAAAGAGTAATTTTTTGAAATCATAAAATTTTGAAAAAAAAATCTTAATAGGGACAAAATAAATTAAATTTGGTGCACCTACGATAAATAAACGAGTTTCGAACATAATTTTTTTTGGGCAAAGAATTATAAAAAAAAAACTTGTGTTGACTTCACGGGACAATTGATTGAAATACGCTCCAAGAGATATGGACTATCGATAAAATTGTTTAAAATTTTGAAGAGGAAAGACAGATCAGAAATGATTCTTCGTTTAGTAAGGGAAGTTAAACTATGAAAGTAGAGTCTACACTTAACTTGCTATGTTATTTCAGTTTTATGTACATATTTTTCTGTCCTAAAATAAGTTTAATGAACTCACAGGAGAACAAACAACAGATTGAAGAATTGAAAAAATATGGAAACCAGTCAATGACAGATCATAATCTCTATAAACGCCTATACCTCTCCATCTTTCTTTCTACAAAATGTTTTCAATCTAGGTTTTAATTTCTTAACCCACAATTACGGTTATTTCAGTTGTTGTAATTTTAAAAATCCGTAAACAAATAAAACGAGAGGTAATGTCAATGGCCGTATAGTCTTATGAACTAGTAGTTATTGAATTCTGAAAGTGACAAAAAATCTCTTTCTGAAACCAAATGGCGGCCGAGATTGAAATTTGTGAGTGCTCTGAAATTATTCCTGAAAAGCTCCGGGTAAAATTCAAATAAAGGGGAGGTTATCTCTGAAATCTTACCCTAGATAGCGATAAGTCCCAGCTAATGTACCTACTCCGTTGCCCGTTCCTAAACTGCGTTGCTTGGGAGAGAGAAGGAATACGCGTATGGAGGCTTACACGAGTAGATACTTCCACAGCGCTTTGGACTATACTATTTCAGGGCACTTAACCCTTGCGATTCATCCCTCGGTGGGGCAAGAAAGATGAAAAAAAAAAACATACTTAATGTAAGAATTTTTGCCGTGGTTATAATTATTCAAAGATATTAAATTCTCAAATGATATCTTGATGCAAAACAATTGTCAATTCAACTAGCAAAACGTACTGCAGAGTTGTCAATACATTTTTTTTGTTTATCATCATCTATTTATTTATTTTATATACAGCCTTAGCCAATTACAACGGTTATATGAAGAAAGATGTGTACAAACAACGAAACAAAAATAACATAAAACTATGTAGCATAAACAAACGAGGGCAATAAAAAAATGGGATACAATTATATTCATAAACACGATAAACATATAAAACATCGAGCTAAACCATGCCAATCCATCTTCATCCCACACTGTTTTAGTAGCGAAAATATCTACAAAAAGCCAGAAGATCTATCTCAAAAAATTCCAAGTTGTGTGACGAATCGATTAATATACACATTCTGGACATTGGGGTATAAAAAAAAAAATACTCTTAGAAAATTTGATTTATAGCAGATTATGATTTCTGGTGACATGGTTAGGAAGATGAAAAGAAATTGATTGCAACAGAGATGAGAAATCACTTATAGCATTGAGCATTTTGAAAATGCATGTAAGGTCCATCTCAGTTCTACGTTTCTCCAATGAAGACGGATTGAGAGATCTCTCTATATCAAAATAGGAATAATTACCCCTTTTCAATCCGAGCAACCATTCCACTTTTCTTAGAAAACGGTCTTGGACAGACTCGATATGGATAATAAGAGTCTTTTGATAATATTGCACATATGTTATTTAAGGTGGTTAAGCTAACGCTTCAGGTGCCAGGAACAATAAGATATTGAAGTTTAAAGAACCATCTAAATGATATATTTTTGAAAAAGTACAGAAATTTAAAAAATAAAATTTTCGGGCGTGTATATTTTAATGTTAACAGCTACCCAGGGAGTTGAATTCAGTCCTTGTCTACAAACATTTGGACAAACCCAAAATATTGTTGATTAATATATTTGTAAATATAATAATTATTGGCTTAAGATTTTCGGAATCCCTTCATTATACATTTGCGTATCGAAAATATTTTATTATTTAATAATAAATACATATTTCAACAGAAAAGGCATTTCATCATAATTTAAAAATTAATCATAAAATCAAAAGTTTACCAATGTGTCAAGGCGATGAAATAAAAGAGTACCGAATATACGATTGTCTCAAACACAGTTCACGTCTCACTCTCAATGCTATAGATATATTCGCGACTGAGAGAGACAATTTCACGCGTGATGCAGGCCAGCTTGTATCACTGTCACAAACCGTAGTTAAGTAAATGGTATTTTAAACATACTTTCTATATCTTAAATTTATGAACTGTTTACATACTAATCTATAAGGGTACGTCGATTGGTTTAAATAAATTTAAACGCTCAGTTGCTCTCGGAGCTCCGATAAAGGTGAACCGTTTCCTTGCGCTCTGAGCATTATCAAGTGGTTATTTTCATCTTTATAGCTTTTGACTTAAAATACAGTTTATTTAAGCAATTGCCCATAAATGTTACATTTTATGAAATTTAAAATCTATCAATTTCGTAGGTGTATAGACTTCACAGCACCGGAACGCGCAGATTTTTTTTAGCACATCAAGAGAAGGGTTAAAATAATTTGTATTTTAAGTAACTATGGTTGTTTCTTTTGCTCGGAGCAGTAGAGGGTTAGAATTTTAGAATTCTACAAGGCTTACAGTAAGGGAATAATAATTTGTGGAACTAAATGTTAGTGAGTGGTTTAAATGTTCGTGGATTTAGTATGCTTGTAGTTAAAACACTTAGACACTTAGTTTATCGGGGTTTTTATTGCCTTTACTAATGAGTATGCCCGCAAATAGTAAATCCAAACAGTGGAAGTAATTACGCAGATCATTCCAGTGATATTTCACAGTTAAACATCTACAGGTGATCCAAAAAGATTGTGTTTTCAAACATAAAAATTAATTTTGATAAATACCGACGAAAAATATCTTTGAAACTGGAATTAACAGGGCTTACAAAATTATCTAGTTTTAGTGATAACTTTTATTTCATCATTTCCTTATCCGCACGTAGTGATGCATAGGGCACTGCAATGGCGCTTCTATTGCAGCGAGTCCAGATCATTATTTTTATTGTTTTATTTACTTGTATTTAATATTTTATTATAAATATATATATGTACGCTTACGTATGTGCATTTGTGTATTTGTATATGTTTATGTGTGTATGTATGTGTATATGTATGAAGTTGATGTTAGCTGTTAGATGGCTAACACATGTTTTAATTAAAAATTTATGTATATTTATATTTTTAATTTTTTACTGATTTAATTTTTTAAGATCCTCATGACTTTTAATTTGTTTTAACTATGTATTTTTTTGTCACATCTTTTACTTTATTTTTTAAATGTTTTATTTTCTCTTTCTACTCGGTATTTTGCTATGTTATTTTTTTTTTAATATGCTTTTTGCTATACACATACACTATTTTTTTTACTATGACTTTAAATATGCTTCTTACTATGTATTCTGTTTTTATTTCGCATTTTACTGAGTTTTGAAATATTTTTATAAACATATTTATATATTTTTTATGGTTTTTACTATGTTTTCACTACATTTATTACTTTGCTTTTATTGCGTTTTTTTTTAAATTTGACTACATTTTTACCATGTTTTACTACATTTTTTACATTGTTTTTACTCCATTTTTACTTTGTTTTTCACATTGTCCTCTATCTTTAAAACTATTTCTTTATATTGATTGCTGTTTTATATATTTATTGACTGTCTTAGAACGTGGTAAATAATCCTAGTCAGGCAGCCAAAGGAACTTTGTATAAATTATAATTTTGTGTATGTAATATAACGATAATAAATAAAATAAATAAATAAATGTTCATGTGTGTATGTGCATATATGTATGTGTATGTATGTATGTATATATATATATATATATATATATATATATATATATGTGTGTATATGTATATGCATGTATGTGTAAATATACGTACATTTTTATTTCTTTTTTCATTGTTTTATATTTACTGACTATTTCTTCTTCTTCTCCTCCTTCTCTATTTTCTTATCCCACTTCCTTTCACCCCTAGCGAACTGTAAGTTTTGTTGTTTGAATTGTTGTTCTTATGTGAAACCCGTAGTTGGTCTTGTTATTTGTTGTTATTCTTAATGTGTTGTTTATAACTATGACAGTGTTAGTTTCAAAAATAAATATATAAAAAAATGAAAAATAAAAAACACTTGGAAGGTAAGGTCATTAGTTACGCTTCAGGTGCCAGTCCAGGAACATTGAAATATTGCAGTATATAACCACCTTTAAAACCAATATTTTGCGTCCACCGTACCGGGACCCGAACCTTGTATCTCAAGTATGGGCGGTATCATTAATAACACTAAATTAAGCGGAGCATTAGCTTTTATGTTCTTTACACAACGTCAGCTTAGACTGTTTCATATTCCAATATACAGGACCAACCTGCCAATGGTTACGCCTGCTGGAAGGGCTATCTCTATGTTGATCAATATTACTTTGGACATTGATATTTTTCACGCCTCTGAGGGAGTTTTTCGTTGCGAGATTCTCTTACTTTTTTAATGATATTATGCATACCTTTGTGTTATTTTTATACTTACCTTATTTTACCTATTTGTTTTCATTAGTTCTACATTTTGTAATGTACATATATTTGAATAAATAAACTGAAGTATGATAGGCGAACGAGACAATCACTACGTAACAAGGAGTATTTATCTCCACTTGATTTCCTACTCCAGGGTTTTTACTTGATAGTATTCATTGCATCCAAAACGCTCGTCCTGGATTCTGATTATTTTTCATGCTCAAAACTGTATTCGTTGTCCGCCCGGACACAAATCTATCAATGAACACTTGACACTCTACATTACACAATTACCTTAAGCTTAAGTATATTTAAACATCCGTATTTTTTACGATTCTTTAAGATGTTAATTTTAATGATACAAGGAGCTGAGTTCTTTTATATTACATTTCCAAACCAGCGCAGAGCTCCTTTCTTAATTTTGTCGATAATTTATATCTCAGCCTTACATAATGTACGGATCTCGACATTTGTGCATCTATCGTACGTAGCTTTACGACAGATTCGCCTGAGTAATCGCATTTCGACAGCATTCAGCCTACTTTCACCCCTGTTTTTCCAAGTCCATACTTCGCTCCTATACATTCGAGTCAAGACGAGGACTCTATTGCGAACTGCTAATTTTGCCTCTTTCTACAAACAGTAATTTACCAAGGTTGATTTCAGTTTACCATTCACTCTGTTCCCGGCAGTCCCCCTGCTTTCAATATTTTCGGCGGCCTCCGTGGTGTAGTGGTCAAGACGCTTGACTCACGCACGGAAGGTTCCGGGTTCGATTCCCAGTGAGAACACAAAAAAATTAAAATGTGATTTTTCTCAAGCCTGGGTGCTCTGTGATGTAATTAGGCCACCTGGCCTGTTGTCGTGCAAAAAAATGTAAAAAAAAAAAAAAATCTCAGTGATTCCATCCCTTGTAAACATACTTCCCAGATACACAAATTCATCTACCTGTTTTAGTATAACCTCATTCACAGTGAATTCACATTTAGTCATACTTTCATTTCTTTCAATAAGCCTCACATTCGATTTATCGACATTCATCAGCAAATCGCTTCCCTTGCATACATCGCTGACCTTTTTAAATAAATATTTAATGTCAACCACGTCGGTAATCGAACCCGAGACCTCTTGCATGGTAGGCAAACCCGTTGACCGCTACATCACGCGGCAGACTTTATTATTGTATTATATTGTAAATTTTTACTTAATAAAATTGAAAAAAACAAATTCACTAAAAGCACTTAATAATAACGTACTTCTATGAACAAAGCTTAAAAATTATCGTTAATTGAAACAATAAACAATATGTATTTGTGCATTTTTTTGCATATTTATAATTTTTTTTAAAGTGTTCTATGGCAAAAAAAAAGTTTGATGTATTTTTTGACAGGCGATTTAATAGATAAATAAATAAAATCACAACATTCAGAAAATATATAATAATATATTATTTGATTTTGTTAACGTTTTGCCAATTAACAAACAGTGTCAGTATAAGATAGTGACAGATCATTTCCTCGATTGCAATTTTAAATCCAAAATAAACCACCAGATCATGACCCGACAAGTATCGGCACAGCAGCAGATGGTACCACGACAAAAAAACTACTATGGTGACAGAACAAGGGGTAGTGTAGTACCAAAACTGTACAATTTAATACCAGCTGAAAATCGTGAAGAAAAAAACCTAATTTCATTAAAAAAAATAGTCAAAAAATTATTAAACAGCAAGTGAAACTTAAGTGTATAAATATATTTTATTCTTTAATTGTTATTAAACTATGTACTTACTTATATATATTTTTTTTAATGTAATGTAACCCGCAGACAAGCTTCGGCTTTGCGGGAACAAAAATACAATTTTGTATGTTACTTATTTGTTAAAATGGATAAAACTTAATAAAAATAATAATAATACGACGGAAGGCTGAATAGTTATGCACGTATGCTTGTAGAACATGAACAAAAACAAAAAACAAGATCGGCAAAAAGTACATTAAAGTGCAATCCTTAAGCTTCAAAACCAAATATTTATTTTCCAACACAATCACCTCGTCCTGCCTTACACATTTCCCCCAACGTGAACAAGTTACCTATCACTGGCCTAACCTAAAACCATGAGGCAAAAATGAATATAACAGGGAAAATGTTTAGCATTCGCGAGTAATAGACAAAGCGACTAAATAAATCATTTATAAACAACCCTAGGTACAAGTGTTTACAAGCGTAAATATAATTCTCAAACAGAAATATAATCCTTAAATCTGTTTATTTTAAACTGATGAGAAAACTGATGAAATTTCGATGGTAAATTTGTATCGTATAATTACTGAAAGCGAGAATTAAAAAAGTAGGTAGAAGTATATCTATGTCTGTGAAGTAAAATTTACAAGAAAGCAGAACAATATTTTCCTGCCCTAGCATCGGACCTGTTGTCTTCGTGTGAATAGAAACTTATAGGACAGGACAATGGATCAATATCTCATTCGCATTTTAAATATGATTCTGTGATAAAAAGTGACCACTTCAAAACATGGACATAATACAAGAATATCAGAACAATATCATATACAACGTTCCAAAACAAGACTATTTAAGTCGAAAAATTATACAATAAACTACCAGACAAAACTAAACAAAATACTCAGACAAACTTTTCAAAAGATGAAAAAAATATTATTATCAACAATAGATTATGAATTAAAAATTTAATATAATTTTTGTAAAATGAATGTAATAATCCGTAAGGGTTAATGAATAAATTTTCAAATTGAAAAAAATAATTAAAAAATTAAACTAAATACGTACATTATTTTAATTAGCTTCAAGATTTTACGATCAGAAT
Source organism: Micrasema longulum (assembly GCF_059751315.1). Taxonomy (NCBI): domain Eukaryota; kingdom Metazoa; phylum Arthropoda; class Insecta; order Trichoptera; family Brachycentridae; genus Micrasema; species Micrasema longulum. The sequence continues at coordinate 174,320 of NW_028277301.1, forward strand.
TCTGATCCTTGTAATACGGTCTTTACGCTAGAATATAATTCTTATGCTAGAATATAATTCTCATTTCAGAATATAATTTTCAGGCTAGAATATAACTCTCAGGCCAGAATATAACTCGCAGGCCTAAAATATTATCCAAGTAGGGAATCACGTCGTGGCTACACATGTGAGTTGATAGTTTGTGCCTCTCAAAAATCACTTAAGGTTTCTTTAGGAAGGTTTTTCATCCGGTGCCCTCTTGCCAGAACGTGACGTCAGACGTGAAGAGTGTGAATCGCAGAACCGAAATGTGAGCATTTCCAAAAATTATAGTAATTTATCATATGGACTTTGTATGTATCACTTGTCAGGAGCACACTTGAATACAGTTTAAGTATCTGGAGCCTATTTTACGGAATTCATTCGTTAAAACTTGAGAGAAAGCAGAGGAAATTTTTGCACTTTATTAATTTAATTATTTATTTATTTAAACCTTAAAGTAGGGCACACATATCAGACATATCGTTATGTGTGTTCTAATAGTAACATTGCAAATATATTTAATTTATAAATTGTTTATCACATATGTCTTGACCATTATTTTAAATTTTGATATGTTTTTTTCTTCATAAATATTTTTTTCCATTTCGTAATACTTTTTAATTGCTTTAAACAAAATTGAATTTTGTGACTTTGCCCTTTTCCTAAATGGAAGTCTAATTTTGTTCTTTTCTCTAGTATCGTGTTCATGCTGGTTCCGATCAATTATTAATTATAAAATACAAATATATAAATTCCATACAAGTCATGGTCTAAATAGCTTTGTATTCAAAGGTGTAAAAAATTATAATAATCTTCCTAATAAACTAAAAACTATTAAAAATAATATATCAATAAATAAATTTAAAGTTAATCTAAAGAAATTTTTTGAACACGTGTAAAAACAACATTTAATTTAAATTAGTATGAATGTATTATTGTTTTATGTTTTTTCTTTATATATCCTATGTTTTTATTTTTCTTTTCATGTACTCGTATTTAAAATTATATAAACTCTTATAAATAAACAACTAAAACAGTGTAAGTCACTCTTTAAGCACAAGAGTTAGTCTCTTTTTTTGGAGAGTTACAATGATAACATTTACTAGATGTGTAAAAGTAGATATGTTTAGAATTTTAAAAAAACCTGTACTTTTTATGAAATTTATGAACAAATTTAAATAAATAAATAAAATTACAAGCTGTCTATTCCTATTGAATTTTTAAGCTAACTTTTTAAATTAAAACACTTGATTTGGATATAATATTTTAAAGTCTCTGGACTGATACCTAAAGCGTAAGACTGATCACCTTACCATCATGTAACAAAAATGATCAAGATACGCAGCGATTGGTGTACCAATGGAGTGCCCTACGCACCATAAGCTGTGGAAAAGGAATGATGATGGTGATGTATTTAATATTTTAAATAGGTTTGTTAATTTATTGTTATTTTTAATTATTATACATATATTGTATACGTTTTGTAGCAACAATTTACCGACAGTGGATACTTGTAATGCCGTATTGAACAGACTTCATGAACTCGGCAATTAATAGTTACTCCCACGTTTCAGATATTATGTATTTAGTGAAGGATATTGTTCCTATAGAACAAACCTTTTAAGCTTTTTTAAAGATGTTGAATGATAATTTAACCTTTAGGTTATTTATATTTATTTATTTACAATTTTTTGTATGATATCTTCCAGCATCTTCCAGGTAATAAGCTTTTATTTAATGATTAGGGGCGTATTGTTTTCTTCCTAATTCGACATCCTTATACTAAAAATATGGTAATGCAAAATAACAAGTCGAAAAGTTTGAAAGTCGTTAAAATTTGTATTAAAATAAAGTGTGAAAAATAACTTACTATTAAAAAAGAATAACGGCGCTACGTCACCATAGGCTGACGGATTGTCGTATTTTTGCGAAGCGATATGTGGAGGGCCGACAATAGATGCAAGCTACTTTTTATTCAGTAACAATATATCAATTCCTCAGGAAAATTCTTATTGTTTAACGACAAATCTAATAATTTAACTAATTTTTCCCTTAAAATACGCGAGCGAAGCCGCGGATAAAAGCTTGTATTAAATAATAAGCCCAATACGGCTCGTTTTTCACATAATATTGACGGAAAACAATAATAATATCTTGAATATTATATTGGAAAAATCCACCTTAGTATGCGCCCTTACAGTTTTCAGTAATTTATAATGAAATAATTTTATGTACATTATTACTTTCCCAATCAAAATTTACGTTCAATTTTAAGTTAAGAATCTTAAAATATACTGTGTGACCTTAAATATCTAATTATTAATTCTCAAAGACATTTCAATGTTAATTGAAGTGGTATTTACTAAATGGATTAAAAGACAATATGTGGAAAAGGTAGAAGTAAGTAATAAATATATTTTTTCGTTATATTATATGTGTCCAGGCGCATAAAAAATACAGTTCTGTGTGTGAAAAAGAACCAGAAACCTGGACAATAGTTTTCGTCTCGACACGATGGTTGCCCTCAGGTGAAAGTGCTGAGTGGAGATAAATCCTTGTTGTGTAGTGACTGACGCATTCGCCTACCGTTCTCAAGATTCTGCGTTCGATTCCCGGCAGGGCAGAAGCGAAATATTGATTTTTGAAGGATTTTCGAACTGCAATATTTCCTTGTTCTTTAACTGGCACTTGAAGAAACGGCCTTAGCAAATTTGTACAAATTGTATAACATAATTAAAAGATAAATTAGAACAAAATAAAGAAAAAGCATGGTTAATACTATTAGATGTGGTGGCAAAACGAATTCCCACGCGGATGCGGGGCGAGAATTGGCGGAGAGCGAAGCCCTAAGGCATTATTATTTAACGGAGTAGACTGTATTTAATTTTGATGAATGGTATGCAGTGTCAATCGGTCACAACCCCAACAAATGAGATGGATTAGGAATGGAGGCCACTAACCTTATCTTCGTTCTTGATGGAATTGCTGTGGTCCGACTGGTCACTTGGGAGCGGCATAAACACGAGGGAAGGCACCAATCTGGAGCTCAACACTGGTGGTTGGTGGAAACAAAGTTTATGATGCAGCATACGTTCAACAAAATAAACACGCGATGTACGACACGAGGTTTTAATGTGGCGGATGATCAGATGATACTGAGGTGGGAAGTTAACAGTGGTTGTGGGTACAAAGGATGTAGAAGATGTGACAATAATTGACCAATGTATACCCACATAATTCGCAACCTTAATGGTAAAACGTAATAAAGATAAAGCACAATAAATAAAAAGATTATAAGGTTAATATTATTTAATTTTTGTATTTATTTTATTCATTATTTTACTTAAAGGCAGTTCATTACACCTTTTTTGAGACATAAGTCCCAACTCCATTATTAAAATAAAAACACATTGTTTTTCATCACTTCACATCATTCTAAAATAAGATGTGGACGATGGAAAACAATGTTTTTTTTTCAGTAATTATTTCTTATATTTAGTCATTATTTATTGCTTTTTTTATTTGTAAGATTTTCAAGTTGAACATTATTTTTTTATCAGGTGGTTTGCGAATGCAGAAAAAATATAATTGTTTATTTATTTTTCATTTTCATTAAAAAATCCCCACAAAGTCACTGCTCCAAAAATAAATTTTAGTTTGTGTTATTTTAAATTTAGAATGTTAAATATTTGTGTTTTTATGATTCACACAAATATTACAATTTTGACGGTATTTTTAACTAGTTAACATTTGTTTCATTAAACCTCGTATCTTTGATCTGCGACACTACACGGGACCACAACTCGGTTATTATTCATGTATTTTTATAATCTCATGTAAAATTTACTTTACAAAAAAATTAAAAACATTTTTGGAGTTATTTTTCTTCCGATCAGGCAGCACTATTAGAGCTCTATTTATGTCGAGCCGCTGAAAGATCGATAGAGCGCGAGAAGGACGCGAGTATCGCGGGAGAAAGGAACAGGTAGTAATTCTCAGCTAGGCCTGGCTGGGTACGCCAGTCTATTTTATGGGACAGAAAGATCCAACAAAACATGAAAAACTGAGAAAGGGCCATTTCACATGCATTGTCCCAATTCCCCCGGCCCGCTTAAATTAAGGTGGATGGATACTTATCAATTATTTTATTTTTTAATTTAATTTATTTAGTTTTAACTTGCAGGTGGAAAATTTGCAAAGAGAAATCGAGAAGAGATTACTCGGTCTCATAGAGTACTGGTTAGTGCATTTACCTGTCATTAAATAAATAAAATAAATAATTTTAATAGTAATGTCAATCCACCTCATATTATTTTTAGAGTGGATTTTTCCTGTGGTGTGAAAACGGCTTTATGCATCATTAGTATTCATTTACTATTTCATATTTTCATTTAATTGCATTTTAAAAAAAATAAAAATTAACATGACTTATGGTTTCCTAAGAAAGCGGTGCCGTTATCTTGCATCCGTGATCATCTTATTTTATCAACTGAACAACTCATTTTATTGACTGATTAACTAATTTTATTATCTGGTCGACTAATTTTTATTTTATTTTTTTAATGTACAATATTGACATGCTGAGCATTATAAGGGGATATAAGAGTATTAAAAACAAACTTTGAAACCTCTACCAAAAACTGAAAATTAGTTATTGATACTGTGGCAACACTATAAACGTCACACGTGACGTCGCGCGCCAGGTCCGAGCGACGGACAAGAGAGAAGCGTTTTGGCTGTGTTCGGTGACACACGTTCTTTAGACAAAAACTTGATTTAATTTTAATTGTTACGATTTTATGCTTTTTCTTTACCGCTTTATTTTATGTTTTACAAATTAGATTCTTTGAGTTATTTTTAAGTATTTACATTTTCTATTATATTAAGTTTAGTTAAGTTTATATATTGTATATTTTGTACGAATAAAAGATAATAAAACTGTAGGTACAATCTTTTACTCTATCTGTGCATTACACATACCATGTTAGTCTGAAGATTTGTCCAAAACGAGCGTGAAGTAAAAAACGTTCTCACGAGACGATTTTTACGGAACGGTATCAACGCGGAAAAATCCTTAGCATTTTATGTGGAACCTACTAGGCAGTCGACATAACCCGACGTTTGGTAAGTAACAAACACCACCATAATACCAAAATAAACTAGGCATGAAACCGCAAACTTAGCATTCTCCAGTGAGTTGGTAAACCATAATTATAAATCTTACAATTCTTTTTTAAAAGTTCAGTAAATCCTTCAATAGAGATTTCTAAGTTTGCTTTTATTACCCTCATATGTTTGGATGACGAGAAGTTAGATAAAGTCGAAAACTATCGTTTGAAGGAGAGTGGAGCTTACTATTAATTTTATTTAAATAATTAAAATTTTGACATTTTTGACAGTCCAAATCACAATTGCACTTTTTTTCAGAAATAAAAGTTTACACCACTGCACGAGAAAAAATATTCCCAAACTGTTCGTACCGCTGTAACGACTGTCCTGCAAATGACGGCACCGCTGATTGACGTTCTGCTCACAATCAATGCTGTCTATACAACCTGCACTACAGACAACGTTTAAATGATAACGTCCATTACAATATAACGGCCGTTATATAACGGCACCGCTTCCTCATGGGCACATCGCTTTACTTAAAACATTGTCATTTGAAAGCATATAAAAGATAAATATAATAATAATCCGTTATAATCTTAAAGGACATCAGTAAAGATACAACAATATTCGTCACACAAAAAACAATAGATGAAAGATGGAATTTAAATATAGCCTGGATTAAATTATCCGATTAATTATTTAATTTTTGAAATTATCAAAAATTACATCCTCAGTGCGCGTTTATATAAATACAGTGCTCTATGCACTATTTTACGCATAAGGATCATTCTAAGGTGGTTTAACAAATGAAGAATTCAATACATAGAAATATAAAGTTTATATTTGAAGCACTAACTTTGTGGTTATTCATTGTAATTACTACTACTACCATCACGCCATTTCCCCGTAAGGGTAGTAGGCAGAAAGAATGGACCGCCACACTCGTCTATCCTGGCATACAATCCTAGCTTCTTCCACATTCATACATCTTGTCATACATGCCCTTCGGTTCTGTCTGCTTTTGACATGACCAGACTTAAGATTTTGGTTTATCTGATCATGCCACGTCTTCCTTGGTCGTCCTCGTCTCACGTTGCCGTTCATTTTCGCCATATCTAATTGTTTTACCATTATTTCGTCGTCAATTCGTTCTACGTGACCAAACCATCTCAGAGACCCTTTCTTAATCTTATCAATCATACTTGACTCAGATTTACACTCTCGCCTGATTTCATCATTCGTAGCCCTGTCATACATTGATTTCTCACACATTCGTCGCATTTCAACTGCGTTCACTCGGCTTTCATCTTTCCTCTGCCAATTTCATGTTCACTATAATAAAATAAATAAAACAACTTTGTTTTTAAACACTAACTTTTTTTTTCACAACCCGGTTTCAAAGCAAACAAGCTTCTTCGTCAAGGTTTACGTAACTAATGAATTAATTCCTATTTTATTTTTATCGTGTTTACTTAATACTACACGTGGGCTCAATAAATCAAGTCTTATTTTCCTTACAAGGGTGGTAATTTGATATCAATATTTTCGAAGATAGACAGGAGAGGACTAAAATAAATATTGTTCATTTGATTAGTAATTTTTTTTTTCTTTTTATGAATCGCTTTTTAATTTCTAAGATTTCTAAGTTGTCTAATTTTAATATTTTATTTTCAATATGAGGTACTTTTAATCCAGTGTCTTTATTGAAGTTGTGATTATTTTCTATCAGATGATTTGCAAATTCAAGAAAAATAAATTATTTAAGCATCTTAAGTGTTTTTTTACTCTAATATTTAAGTTTATTTTAGTTTTTCCAGTGTATATTGAATCGTAATCATTACAACTTAATTTGTATATCCCAGATTTATTATATTTATTGACTTCGTCTTTGTGATTTTTTAACAATGTTCCTTTATTATTAGTTGTGTAGAAAGCAGGTTAAATGTTTGATGGTAGGGAATAAGATAATTGTTTTAAACAAAATGGCATTTATAAAAAGAATCCGCATCCATTGTTTAGGCGGGTTTACTTTATTTACTGTGGGTGGCGATGCGTGAGCTGGTTCTCGGCAGTAGGTATATAAAATTTTGCAAATGTCACAGCGCAAATGGATGCAAGGAAATGGAGTGAATGGACTGACCTTTTTAGTTGATTTTCTTGTTTTCTCCAAACTTAGCTGAGGCGGCGATAAGGCGGAGCGAGCGGCGAAACTTTCAATCGAACATGCACTTCGATTGCGGTCAAATCGGACACTGACCCCAGGTGGCAAATCATCAACTCAATAGTTATTAGAACTATAAAGGTGCAAAAGGGACAGGATTCAAGTGGGCGAGAGAAAAGGAGACAGGCATAGGAATTTATTTACGCTGTGACACATTTTCAATCGGCCTAACCATGCCCCCCAGCTTGACAGAACGCAGTCCTTTCAAAAAAAACAACAACAAAAAAAACTGTATGTTTATATACGCGATAAGGAAAGAAAAAAAAACAAACTATAAATTACATATAAACATATTATGGAATATCTTTTCCATTTTTAGATTAACACCTGATTAGGCAGGTGATAGAGCGTTTGAGCGACGAAAGGACGCATTCAAATAATCCTAAATATGTTGCAATGACAACAAGCTAAATTAACATAAAGAGCGAAAACTAACTAAATTTTTTAATTAATTATAAGTAAGTGGACTGTATTTTTAATGTTTTATTGATTAGGCAAAGGGCAAACCTTTACGACAGGACGCCTATATATGCCTGTTTTTGTTCGGACATTTACTACTCTAACTACACCGTCACTTCCGGGAAAAATGTCTTCGATTATCCCAAGCGGCCAAATGAATGGTGGACTATTATCTGATTTAAGTAGAACTACAGTGCCTTTCCGAATGGAATCTGTGTCTGTGTTCCATTTTTGACGCGCTTGAAGAGTATTAAGATACTCTATTTTCCATCTTTTCCAAAACGATTGAACTAAATGATCGACATATCGTTTTCGATGTAAGAGATTTATTTCCTTAGGGAAAGTGTTTTCAGCGGGTAATGACTTGAGAGGAGTCAGCGTAAGAAAGTGCGCTGGGGTTAAAGCCAAAGGTTCCGAAGGATCGGAACTTAAACAAGAAAGCGGTCTTGAATTTAAAATTGATTCAATTTGCGCAAGTACTGTCGACATTTCTTCAAATGTAAGTAGTTGTTTTCCGACCACCCTATTGAGATGGAGTTTGACACATCGGACGTTACTCTCCCAAATTCCTCCAAAATGAGGGGCGGACGGTGGATTGAATTTCCAATCTATCTGATTTTCTCGTAATTCTGTCGCGAATTTATTATTAAAGTCCCGAGACTCCAGTAGAGTGTAGACAGAATCGAGATGAGACTTTGCTCCTATGAAATTGGTTCCACAGTCAGAATACATAACCTTTACTGGTCCACGTCGCGATAAAAATCGTTTGAATGCGTTTATAAACGACTCCGTGCTTAGATCGGAGGCTAGTTCAATATGAACTGCCTTAGTGATTAGACATACAAACAAGCATAAGTATGATTTTACACTGCGTACACCTCTTTTCCTCCAAGGTACGATACTTAAAGGACCGGCGTAGTCTACCCCGCAATGGGAAAAGGCCTTGGCCTCATTTACTCGACAGGCGGGTAAGTCTGCCATTAGCGGAAATTGCGATTTTGGATTTGACTTAAAACAAATATTACATAATTGCACACGTTTGCGTACTATGTTACGCGCTGATAAAATCCAATAATTTTGTCGTAAAAGCGATATAAGTAATTGCGGGCCTGTGTGTAGGTATTTACGATGATAATAATCAATCAGAAGATCGACAATGTGACCTCGACTAGGTAAAATAATCGGATGCCGGCTATCGTAGGGCAAGTCTGATTTTCCCAGCCTACCACCTACTCTTATCAATCCATTCGTATCGATAAAAGCATTTAATTTGCGGAAAGCGGGCGACCATTTTCTACTTCCTAGTGCCTTTTTGATTTCGTCCGAGAAATGCAAATATTGAAAATCTTTGATAATAGCAGTTTCCGCGAATTGCATATGAGATATTTCAAATTCGGCGGGTAATTTTTTAATAAAGCGAAATATATAAATTACGATTCTAAGTAATTTAGGCCATGAAGAAATGCGCGAAGCGAGCGAACATAATAATGTTTGTTTGGGTAGATTAGCGGAAAACGTCATCACTTTAGTTTTCATTTCGGGCGGATTTTCAACTGTACTTGGATCGAACTTATTTACCGGCCATTCTTCTACCGGTAAGCGTGCAAAGCTAGGACCTTTGAACCAAAGCGGATGGTCAATTAATTGAGCAGGAGTCAGGCCCCGAGATAAACAATCTGCGGGATTGTCTTTTCCAGATATATGGTAAAACTTACATGGAGCTATATTATCTTGGATTATAGTAACCCGATTTGCAATAAATGTCTGCCAACGAGACGGATGCGAGTGGACCCAGGACAGAGCTACGGTACTGTCGGAAAACGCATAAACATGATTAATTTTGCAGCGGGGTGCGTATGTATCGATAACTACACGCATTAATTTTGACAAAATTAAAATTCCAGATAACTCCAGCCTCGCTAACGATATATTACGACATGGAGCAACTCTAGATTTTGCGCAAACTAAACTTATTCGGATCTGATTGTCTGAGGGGTTGTAAGCGTGAATGTAAACTACAGCACCGTATGCCTTTTCACTGGCGTCTGCGAATCCTACAACGGAGATAATAGAGTCCTGTGTAACGCCTACATGTCGTGACAATTGAATATTTTGAAGGAGCGGAAGTTCAGATTCAAAGTTTTCCCATATGGAAATTATATTTTCAGGAGGACTATCATCCCAGTCAACTCTGTTTTCCCAAAGGTATTTCATAATTAATTTAGACATAAGAGTCACCGGCGCAACAAAACCCATCAAATCCCAAAAACGAGCGATCGTGGATAAAATATTTCTTTTTGTGCATTTGCGAGTTTTGTTGTTGACGCTGAAGGTGAAAACATCACTAGCGGGTAGCCATTGTAACCCCAGAATTTTACAATAGTCTTCTGAGCTGAATTCCACCGTTTCAGAAATGCGATAAGCCTGAGGTATGCTTTTCATCACTTGTGGCGAATTACTGGAGAATTTCACCAATTCGAAACCCCCAAAAAGAAATAACCTAATCAGTTGGTTTGAGAGTTCGATAGCCTCGCTCTCATTTAGACAGCTCGTAGCTAAGTCGTCCATATACAAATCTCTCTCCGCGACTTGGGCTGCGAGAGGAGCGCGTTCCCGCTCATCTCGAGCCAGCTGACGAATCGTGCGCATGGCGAGATATGGACTGCACCTTAGACCAAACGGGACGCGTGTCATTTCGTATAATTGAAGCGGTGCATTTACATCGAAGCGATATAATATTCTCTGGTAACATCGATGTTTTTTGTCGACTAATATTTGCGAATACATTTTACGGATGTCCGCGCTCAAAGCTATCGGAAACAAACGAAAGTGTAAAATGATTTGAAATAAATCATTCTGTAAATTTTTTCCGGTATGCAAAATATCATTTAATGATTTTCCGGACGTGGTACACATGCTAGCGTCCATTACAGCGCGAACCTTCGTCGTTGTTTTATCTTCGCGTACCACTGCGTGATGTGGTGCTACATATTGAATACTAGAGCGCGTTTTCAAATTTAGCTCTATAGGTGTTAAATAATCTTCCCTTAAATATTCTTTAAAGATTTTATCGTATTCCATTTTTATAGATGGATTAGATAAAAGCTTGCGTTCTAAAGAATAAAATCTCCTTTCGGCTAACTTGAGCGAATCGCCAAGGAGACTCGATTCGGATTTAAAGGGTAATACAACTGTGTACCGACCGGTTTCGTCGCGGGTAGTTGTATTCTTATAAATTTGTTCGCATTCCAATTCGTCAATTGTTTGCGTGGACGCGTTAGGAACATCTTCTACTTCGAAAAATCGATTCATGCGATTTTCGAATGATTCAGTTACCGTAAAATATGCGCGATTGTTATCTATTGCGGTGTGTATGGGAGCCTGTCCCATAATCAAAAAGCCGAATAAAGTTTCTAAAGCTACCGGTTCACCTAAAGCGCGCGAAATGGTTTTATTGCATAAAACCCGTGTAAATAAATCTGCACCGATAATCAAGTCGATTTTTGCAGGTTTGTCAAAATATTCATCTGCGAGGCGAATATTTTTTAAGTACTCGAAATCTGCGATATTTACGTTAGTGTAAGGTATCTCTTCTGTTATTTGTTTGACAACAATAGGCGAAATTTTAAATTTCACCGATTCGTCTATTCGAGACTGAATAATCAGCGAAGTAATGCCTTCAATAGGATTGACTACGTCACCAATACCGGAAACGAATTTGTTTTGTGAAGTACTTACTTTTAGTTTTAGTAACTCACAACAACCTGTGGTTATTATGTCTCTCTGCGAAGCGCTATCGAATAAAGCCCTAATCGTGTGCTTTTTCCCGAACGCGTCAATGACGTCACAACATGCGGTTCCTAATAACACGGTTGATTCATTCATGCCTCGAGAGCCTACGGCACACAGTGCGACCGCTCTTGATGCATTTGAGTTATTGTCCGGCGATGTTCCGGCATTTTCACTAATTTGCGTATTGTTAAAACTATTTCGCGATACCACACAGTTCAAATCCGCGGAAGAGTTAGCGTTATTTGTGTCAAAATGCAGACTTGTATGATGAGCGCGAGAGCAAATCTTGCACCTGCTCTTTGATTTACAGTTCAAAATGACGTGCATCTGACTCAAACAATTAATACATAATTTCTTGAGTTTTACAAAGTTATAGCGTTCACGCGCCGTTATGGCGGTGAATTTTGCACACTGATATAAATGAATATGATTCATATCACCGCACATTAAACATTTATTATTAATAGGTATATTATTAACAAATGTTTTGACAATATTTTTGTTATTGTACTGTGGGTTTGGTTTTGTTTGCGAATTATTATTGCTGCGTTTAAATTGCGATTCACCTGACGTACTTGCGTACTTACGGGTATTTGCATTAACTATTAAGGACGTACCTACACTTGTCTGCGCCCGTTGCATAATGCGACATTGATCGCGAATAAATTCTATGAATTCTGACGAACTAGGTGCTATTTCGTTTCTAATCGATAATTCGAAAGATTTAACCGTGTCCATACTTAATTTCTTGCAAGCTATATGAATAAACATAAATTCCTCGAGACTATCTAATTTTAATTGTTTTAGCGCAGCCGTTGTGGAAGAAAAGGTGTCAATGAAATTTTCTAAACTTAATATTGAGGAATTATTGACCGCGGGTATATTTAAAATCTGGTCAAAATAAGTAGCGGCAAGAACACGTTGGTCGTTGTACTTATTAACCAATGAATTCCAAAGAACTTCATAATTTTGCGAGCTTGGCATGATTCCTTGACAAATACCTTTTGCCTTTCCAATTAATTTTCCGTACAAATATTGTATTTTTTCCCCATCTGTTAGATTATTATTTTCGTGAATCATTGTTCTAAAATTTTCATAAAAGATCGGCCAGTTACCGGGTTCACCGTCAAACGCACATAACTCTAAACGCGGGAGTAAAATATTATTTTTGTGAGGAGCGTCCTCGATTGCGTTATTTTTCTCAGCTTGTTTTTGCGATAAACTTAATTTTTGAAACGTATATTTTATTTCAGCATATAATTCTTCAAATGATAAAACTACATTATAGTTATGTTCTGGCCCATCAGAGTTTGACGTTATTAATTCGTTTTGCTCTTCTACAGCAGATAAAAAAGCAGTTCTTATCAAGTCGATGGTCGAAGCGTTAGCTAAGAATTTTTTAATGCCATCATGATCTACATTATTCATGGAATCATATATATTTTGCGCGCGTGTAAAATATACTTCGAGTTTTTTCTGAAGACGATCCATTCGTCGCTGAAACAATCTATCGTCCTTTTCCTTATTCATTTTGAAATTAATATATAATGCGATTTACAAAAAGAAATAATAAATGCGTTTTTACCTACTAACCGAAAAATGCGGGTAATCAATAAATTTAGAACATGCGGCCGAACGGACCAAAAATGGCGATGCGTGAGCTGGTTCTCGGCAGTAGGTATATAAAATTTGGCAAATGTCACAGCGCAAATGGATGCAAGGAAATGGAGTGAATGGACTGACCTTTTTAGTTGATTTTCTTGTTTTCTCCAAACTTAGCTGAGGCGGCGATAAGGCGGAGCGAGCGGCGAAACTTTCAATCGAACATGCACTTCGATTGCGGTCAAATCGGACACTGACCCCAGGTGGCAAATCATCAACTCAATAGTTATTAGAACTATAAAGGTGCAAAAGGGACAGGATTCAAGTGGGCGAGAGAAAAGGAGACAGGCATAGGAATTTATTTACGCTGTGACACATTTTCAATCGGCCTAACCAGTGGGAGTAGAATAAAAATATTTATTTATAAATGATTGATAAATGACGAAAATAAAACTTTGGTATTTAATAATTTATAATAAAGTGTAACAAAGTGCAGGTCGATTTAATTAACAATTTTTATTTATAAGTTTGCGTTTTTGTTTTTGTAAGGAAAAAAAGACTTGATTTATTGGGTCCACGTGTAGGTTCACAGGCGGCCTCTGTGGTGTAGTGGTCAAGACGCTTGACTCACGCACGGAAGGTTTCGGGTTCGATTTCCGGTGAGAACACAAAAATTAAAATGTGATTTTTCTCAAGCCTGGGTGTTCAATGATGTAATTCACCACTGTAATTGGGCATCCTGGCCTGTTGTGGTGCAAAAAATATGGAAAAAAATATTTTTTTTTAAATATATATTAGGTAAACATGATAAAAATAAAATAGGAATTAATTCATTAGTTACGTAAACCTTGACGAAGAAGCTTGTTTGCTTTTTTTATTATTTTAATAAAAAAAGAAATATTTGCTTTCTTATGATTTACCCAAATATTTCATTTTGAGGGCCATTTTCAACGAGTTGTAAATAACTCACTATTTGAACATGGGAATCAAGTTGGGGTAGAGTAGGATTCCAACCACGGACCTTTGGTCCGTGAGTCCGAGACACTAGCCACAGGACCACAACCCGATTCAAAACCTTTGAAACCGGTTGGTGGGGAAAAAAAATTAGTGGTTAAAAACAAAGTTGTTTTATTAATTTTATAACAAATAAATATAGTTATAGAAAATCATGACGTCACAACCATGAAACAAATTTCATAATAAAGCTACGGTATAAACAGAAAAACTCGTCGAGTAAATGATTTTAAATTGGGTCATTTAAAAGGACTAAGATTGAACTCGTAATCGCGTGATGTAAAATCACGCAACCCAACCATGAAATCGTGAATTGTCCTATTTTTAGTTTTAAATACTAATTCATTACTTAAATGACATTTTCTTTGATATGCAAATTAAATGCAGCAAAGTAGGAACTTAAATATGACATGAAATGTTAATCAAAGTTTTCTTTTTTTTATTTCGAGTGATCTGACTCAGCGTGGGATTTCTAGTGAGTCAGATCAAGTACATAGCCCAGTTCTCAGTGTCACTTCACTAAATACATATTAGGGGTGATAAATTAAATAAAAAGTTATTTCAACGGGTTATACATTTTATTTTTTTATGTAATTTAGTTTTTTTTTTCAAATCGTTCATAACGAAAGGCTGAGATAAGCATTGCCAAAAAAATCAAGAAAAGAGTTTTGAGTTGGTTTGGGCATGTAGAGTGAATGGACAAATATTGATGTGTCAAGAAAACGAGGAAGACCGAAAAAAGACATGCACATGACACACACCAAATCCAACAAATGCTTGAAGATAGACATGTCTTAAGTCGGAATGATCGGCGGGCGTGTATTAGAAGACGTATGGATGTGGAGGAAGCGAGATCTGTATGCAAATACACATAGATATGGAGTTCTGTTCCCTCTTACGAGAAAACGGCGTGATGGTTTGTTTGTTTGTTAATAATAATAATGGAGTGTTCTTCTGAAACTAAAGTTGTGTTAATAATATTTTCAATATGCTCAAATGTTTGTAGACAAGGCTAGATTTTACTCCCTAGGGAGATATTAAGATCGAAATTAATCACAACAGAGGAGGAAAATATTTTTGAAAATAGAAAACAGAAGTCTCGTGGTGGTCAGTGCATTTGCCTATCACGCAAGAGGTCTGGGTTCGATTCCCGGCTATGTTGACAGAAAATATTTATAAAGTCCTTTTACACTGGAATATTTCATAGTCCCTGCGTTGACACGTGAAGCGTAAGACCAATAACTTTACCTCTAAAAACCAAAATGATCAAGCAACGTCTCAATTGGTGTACCAATGCAGTGCCTTAAGCATCATTATGTGTGGAAAGGAAATGATATTGACCTGTCATTGGCTAGATTTAGTAGCCATTTTACACATTGTGTAACATTCACAATTATGCCTTAGTTTAAACATCCATATTTCTTTCATTTTTCTATTCGTAAATTTATTTGTTCATCGTAATTTTTTTAAATATTAAAAAAAAAAAAAAAATCTAATATTTACGCAATATTCTTAAAATTGAAAGTTCTGCCGAATAAGGAAATATCACATACTACAAATACCGATAAAAATATATGAAATGGATTTAGAAAAATTTATTGTATTTTTAAAATCTATACGGATATTGCGGACAACTGTTTTCATACATAACTTCTTTTTTTTTTAATTATGTCCTCAGAAGAACTTGACATGTTTAGCATTGATAATATTGTGACGTCAAGATTCGTGACGATGTTCTATAAAAAATTTAGCGGTTTCAAACAAAGTTCAAAATCAACACGAATCGTGACGTATTAGGGGCGTGGCCAAGGCAATGGTCGTTTTCGTGGGAATTTAAAATTATATTTTTTTTAATATGTGTGCCACTAATAAGCAGTAAAATTTTTTTTTTACTCGACAGTATTTCATAGTCCGTTGTTACTTTAAAATTGTATATATTTTTTAATTGTAAGCATACAATATGTCAGCGGGTACTTATATATTGCTTCGATTGTTTTATAGTCAACCTACATTAATTATTATTTTATTTGAAAAAACATTACGTACCTACTCTAGCATATTTTGTATTTTATTGAAATAATATTTTAAAACGTTTTGCTATTAGTAATAAGTTGGAAGCTTATATTATTTTTATAATACTCGGAATCGACATAACTCGAGGCACTATCAAATTGAAGACTTCAGATATATATTTTTATTTTTTTTAAGTCCAATATTGTGCACATTGATTTATTTGTTTTATTTATTTAGCAATGTACACGACACGCAGAGCCTTTTACTTTAGAAAATCACAAATTTAATAGAATATAAACACATCAACATAATATGAAAAAGAAAAAAAGCAAAAGTACTATGTTACATAAACACTTAAACACAGCAGTTTCATAAAAAAACACGCTTAGATATAGATTTAAAAATGGGTACAAAATATAAGTAATTAAATGCAAAGAGCAATAAAATTCTGTTAAATCTTTAAAAAAAACAAAATGTCGAGCTAATACAATATTCATGCGTAAAATTTTGTATTCAATCTAATACAGTAAATCTGGGCTCAGCCCATCAATTAATAAATTATAGACACAGACAGACATTACAAAATATTGTATTTTGTTAAACCGTCATGTCTATGAATCTTCAATTCAAAAGAGCTGTCTATATAATTCCACATTTAAAGAAAAAACTAGCATTTATTTTAAAAGAAAATTACAAACGCTTTTACTAACAAACACAACGAATTTAATAAAAAAAAATTCAAGCGTCAATTCGTTAAAATTAAAAACGAAACCTACGCTTATGATTTTTTTCCGTGCTTATTTAATATTTTTAATCAAGCAACGCTACCAAGGTTCAATACCCCCTTTTCCAGATTTTCATTAAATCTTCCCTAGCACAGAATTAATTCACTGTTAACCATTTTAATAAAGATTTTTAATTAAACTCATCAACGAAAATAAGATAATTTGTTGAAGTACGAAACATGCAGGATAAAAAAATATTAAAAAGAATCTCAAATCCTTTTTTTCCTTCCTAAAAAAAGCTCTCTATCACTGTTGTAATAAAGATGTAGGAGTCACCCGGAAATCAATGCTCAGTGTTAAGAACATTGCAGAAACGAAATTACACATTTCTGTGTGTAAACAATTAACTATCAAAACACCTAAATTACTGATGACAAATTATTGCTGACATGCGTGGATATCAGCCATATCCATAAAATCGCCGACAGCCAAGGAAGCAGTTGACGAAATTGAGTTTCCAATAAAAATTAAAGTGAACACTGGACAATATATAAGTAGTTACACATTTACTT
This sequence comes from Micrasema longulum, assembly GCF_059751315.1. Classification (NCBI taxonomy): domain Eukaryota; kingdom Metazoa; phylum Arthropoda; class Insecta; order Trichoptera; family Brachycentridae; genus Micrasema; species Micrasema longulum. The sequence continues at coordinate 191,851 of NW_028277301.1, forward strand.
ACACAGTCAGTCAGTTCTAACATGTAGTCCAGTTCGGTGCTGAGTGATTCAACGTAAAACGTCTACACAGTTACTCTCTTTGTTACTCTATTTATGCATCATGTATTAAATATACTTCAACCCCCAACGTCGATTGCGGATCGTAAAAATTAACTAACTAACTGATATCCAGGTATTAAAAAATTGATCCCAAAATTTGTACATTAGCTGAATACGAGGACACTGCGAAATATAGTAATAAAAAGGCGGACGAAAAGGCTCGGAAAGTAACTCTCAAAAAGACAGTTCCTAATTGTTCTGACTTTCAACTAAGCTTTACAAAGAGAAAAATAAGAAATGAAACTTTACAGTTCGGGAATGGTCGCTATTTAACAAAACCCACAACAGATTTAAGATATCTGAGATCAACACCTGTCCATGCGATGACGTAACTCTCCAAGATGTCACAGATCTGTTGATGTCTCTTTTTTAGTTTACAGAGAATGCTACTGGAGGCGCGATGCAGAAGTCTAAATGAGGATTTACACGATGTTCATGTAGTAATTATTCATAAGGACTTATCAAGAAAGGTAACGTTATACATGATAGATATAGTAGAGGGAATAAACGGTATTAATGATAGCAGGACACTCTTCAAGTGGATCGGAAGGTCTGTTGACGAATGACAACAGTTACAGTCCGCCTACTTCTGACGAGTTTACTGTGGTTTCCTCATCAATAAAGCAAATGCAGAGAAGCTCCTAAAACAAGCCACAGCCGAAACATCTCACCCGATCCTTACATAGGTATTATAAACATATCAACTTAATAATTATTTTCATTGAAGTAAATTTGATTGAACATTATTTTTGGAAATAAATATAAACCATTAAGCATAAGCATTACAAGTTATAAGCAAGATAAAAAATAACGCAACTCCCATGTAAAAATTAAAAAAAAATTTAACGTCGTTGTCATCTGTCAACCTCCAACTAGGTAAGAGCTCCCAATGAATCTACATGCGTTCAACGTCTACATAGATATAAACATTCTTTATTTTATATCACATTTGAACGGTTAATACCAACTGTTTTCAGATAGGTTTACCCTTACACCCTTTTTCCGAAATCGTTAATAAAGACTTGTATCGTTCTTCAATTTCGCATATTGACCATCAATTTTTTAAAACAATTTAAGCGAACATTTAATATTTCTAAACAATCAAACCGCGAAAATAACGAAACTTTGACACTTTAAAAGCTTTCATTGTACCCCTCACTGCAGTATTGTCAATCAAATACACATGGTCAGTACAATCACCCTATTCTGGTTACCCAGCATGACAGTAAAGAAATACAGTGTTAGTTCGAAATTGAAAGCGCGGTTAAACTGCTAAAATGCAAGGAAAACGTAGTCATACAAAAAAACAAAAAACGCATATGTAGGTATATATGTGTATATGTATGTATGTGTGTATTTACTTATATAAATTTATAATATTTCTATTGGTTTTTAGTTTTTATATGCAAAATTTTAAACTTATTTTTAATATGTATTTTCTTTAATTTTAAGATAGAATAATTAAAATAATTAGTTTGAGACCCCTAAAACATTATACATATATACAAGCAGTCATACTTGCTACCTAGATGGGTTCATGCTCATTCGGTTGTACATAGAAAGTAAGTACTACTGACTTTGCAACAATAACCGATGAACCGGAGATTCAGTCTGATTGTATAAAGTACTCATATAAATGTCTATTTATTTTTATTTTTGCTGAATTTATGTGCCTAACAATGTGTGCCTATGTAAGATTTACAAACCTAAAATGCATCTCTTTTTTACTACTTTTCTTCTATATTTCACTCTTCTCCTATAAATATTTTATTATTTTTTTTACTACACATTACTTTTACTGAGTTTAGCCATAACAATTAACAGTGTTTTCTTCATATTATGCAACTTTGTGTTTAATTAAAATTTTGTAAAAATTGGCTGCGGCCGTTAGTTACAATAATAAATAAATAAAAATCCTTATACACATAGGAAACATTCGAAGAATTCGCCCAATACAACACGCACTCAAACAACAAAAGAAAAACAGGCACACAGGTTTGAAATAAATATTTGTGTTCATATGATTTCATCGTCATTCCTCTTTCCACACCCAGTGGTGCATAGAGCACTGCCCATACAAACCAAATGCAGTGTATTTCGATCATCTGTTACATGAAGGTAGGGTGACTAGTCCCACTTTTCGGGTCCAGATTGAAAAAAAAATGAAAAAAAAATAAAAAATTAACAAATAAACCCTTACGGGTTACATTTATTTAACAAAATATTTTTACTTTTAAAATTTACTTTCGACTGTTAATAATATTATTTTTCACATCTTTCGTAAAGGTTGTCTGATTCTTTTGTTTAGTTTTGTCTGGTAGTTTATTGTATAATTTCAGTCCATGGTTTATTAGTCTCGATTGTCCTTTTCTTGTTTTAGAAGGTTATTTATGATATTTTTCTGATATTCTCATGTTTACTACAGTTTTTTTCAAGTTTTAATTCTTAGTCTACAATTACATTAGTGGATAATTTATGAATAAATTTTAAGGATTCTAGTTTAAAGAGTTCAATCACATTTATTTGTATAGTTTGTTTAAAAAGTTCTTTAGTTGCTGTTAGATAGGGTAGGTTATGCACTAACTTTAATATATTATTTTACTGTCTTTGTAGTCTGTTTATGCCATTTTGATTTCCTGTTCCCCATAGTAGTTGCATATAACATATTTTAGTTTTTACATAGGCTTCGTACATTAAAATATTCCATTTTTATCCACCTATGAAATCAATATTTCATCGCCACCCTATTAGGAATCGAATCTAGGACCTGGTAGGTGCAGGCGCCAACCACTACACAACGAGACGGACTTATTTCCACTCAATTTTCTTATTGAGAGCAGCCATCGAGTCGAAAACACTCGTGCAGGCTTTGAGTTCTATTTCACACAAACAAAATTGTATTCTTCATTCGTAGTATTTAAAGTTTGGGTGTCATTTTTAACGCGTTGTGAATAACTCATTGTTAGAAAATGGTAGAGAAAGATTCTAACCTCGGACCTCTGATCTTGGAGACTGCAAGACTAGCCACAGGACCACAACCCGACTCGTTTGGCGCGTTTGAATGAATCAAATGACTAATTAATAGTAACTGTTTAAAAAATAAAAAATATACAGTATATTTTTAGTACGTCAAACGTTTCTAGACATGTACTTCATTTAGCTATCTTGGATGGAAAAAAAATATCTCAATGGAAACGAAGATATATTTTTTTTTTCTTTTTACGGGACTTATGACACGGGCTTAAAATAATGTTATTACTTTAAACACTGTCAATATTTGAACATCCATTATATTTACAATTCTAATCTGTTATTAGGTTTTTTAAATATAAAAAAAAACTAAAACCGTTTATATTTTGTGTTTTTATGTAGAGTGATTTTTAACTCATGAGCCATGTAAATGACTTTTTTCGATTAAAATAATCGCATAAATGTAAGTAAGCAATTGTATAACTTACTGTCTTTTTTACGTCTACCGGTATTGAGACGTACCCGTCTCTTCGGCAGGACACTTATTACACTAGCATGCAAATCCCACTATACACCTTCACCATAGCTGTTGCACAAAAATATAAAACCAATGTGCTAATAAGACACATCGTAATAAATAACACTTTCGTAAAATGTTTTTTTTATTATTTTGAATCTTGAAGTAGGACAAACATAAACGTATTTTTATATGTGCCGCAATAATAGCATAGTATATATATTTTATTTGAAAATTGCTTAACAAACACCTTAAATTTTTTTTTTTTCATAAATGTTTTTTCCCATACCATAATATTTTTTACTGCCTTGCATAAAATTGGTTTTTATGACTTTTTTAAGTAGAAGTCTTATTTTTACCTATTATTTGGTTTTGTAATGACGTTAAAATTGATTGTGTAAATCTTTTAAGAGAATCAATTTAAAAAAGGGAGAGAAAACTTACTAGGATTTGTAAGTTAGTGTAATTAGTGTCCTGCCAAAGAGACGGGTGCATCTCGAAACTAGTAGACATAGAAAAGTCGGTAAGTGGTTATATGTAATTTTTAAATAACATTCAAGTAAATTTTCGACCACAAAGTAAATAATGCTTCAAATATAAATAATGAAAGTATTTATTATTTGAACGCCACTGAATACATGTTTTTATCAGCTGAAATACATTTTGAACGCCAGCATATCATATTTTCAGAGCGGGTTGTTCTACGAATTGTTGAGGGGGAGTTAGGAAGGGTAACACCCCAAGGGGGTAGGGAGGGAAAACGGGTAGGTACTTGTGTACACTACCGATCTGGCAACATCGCGAACGCGCCGCAGAGTTGCCACGTCAATGAATATTTAAATTTACATTTCAATGTTTCGGTCGCCGATCCGCGCGTAAAGGGCTTTTAAGGCGTTTATTAAATAATCGTATTAACGTCCGAAAAAAGTTTGCTGTGTGGAAATACATTTAGGGGGGTTTTCGAAAGCGTAAAAAAGTAGCAAAAGTGAACGTTTCCGCGATCAACATAGATTTATTGAGCGTTTTGACGTTACGTACAAAAATACAGAAAAAAGCTTTTAGATTCGCTCTGCTCTATTTTTCATAAAGAATATTTACAATATTTATATATAACACGGTATCAAGTGCCAGAATTTATTAAAAAATTGATATGGGTATATGCAATGACTATGATGAACGAGCAAAACCCGCAACCCCCCTTAGCATTGCAAAGCGCTGATGTATAAGACAAAATATATAACACAACAACAACAACAAACCATCACACCGTTTCTCTGTAAAGTTAGGCAGAGAGAATATAAGGCCACATCACTCTATCTTGGCATACAGATCTCGCTTCTTCTACATTCATACATTTTTTCATGCACGCGCGCCGATTATTCCGACTTTTGACATGTCCATCTTAGGTATTTGTTGGATTTGGTCATGCCATGTCTTTCTCGGTCTAAATCTATTTCTGCATCCTTCAACATTCGCATTGTAAATATTCTTAGCCGTTCTTTCGCTGTCCATTCGTTCTACATGTCCAAACCAGCGCAGAGCTCCTTTCTTGATTTTGTCGATAATGCTTGTCTCAGCCTTACACAAGGTACAAATCTCAACATTTTTGCATCTATCGTACATAGTTTTACCGCACATCCGCCTGAGAGATCGCATTTCGATAACATTTAGCCTACTTTCATCCTTGTTTTTCCAAATCCATACCTACTTCGCTCCCATCCATCAAAGTCAGGACCAGGACTCCGTTGTGAACTGCTAATTTTGCCTCTTGCGACAAACATTTATTTGCCAAGGTTGATTTAAGTGCTCCGTTCACTCTGTTCCCAGCACTCACCCTCCTTATAATCTTTCACAGTCATTCCATCCCTAGTAAACATACTTCCCAGGTACACAAATTCCTCTACTTGTTTTAGTCAACTACATTCACAGTGATTTCACATTTAGTCATACTTACATTTCTTTCAAAAACCATAACATTTGATTTATCGACATTCATCAGCAAGTCGCTTCCCTTGCATACATCGTAGACTTTTGTTACCAAGAATTGCAGTTCTTCTTTGTTGTTAGCAAGAAGCATGGCATCGTCAGCATACAAAAGGCAATTGACATTTAAATCACCCATTTTTGCTCCCATTCTTAAGTCTTTCAGTTCTTTCATGCAGTTATCGATATACACCAATACAAATAAATTAATGATTATTCATCATCATTCCGCACCTAATGGTGCATAGGGCACTTAATTGGTACACCAATTGCAGTTCATCTTGATCATTTTTTAAAAATATTTTTTTTTACATGAATGTAGATTATTAGTTTTACTTCAGGTACTATGAAATGTTCTAGTGTAAAAACACCTATTTTAATAAATATTTCATGTCAACCCTGTCGGGAACCGAACCTTAGACCTCTGCATGATAGGCAAACGCGCTGATCACTACACCGCGAGGCCGACATTTTCTCTATTAATAAAATAGAGAAATTGAATGGATATCAATTAAATTTGCATGAGGTGAATAAAGAAAGTATTTATTTCGATTTCAATTTGACTTAACGTATAAAAGTTTATATTTGAAGCACTAACTGGCTATCCATTATAATAAAATAAATAAAACAACTTTGTTTTTAACCACTAATTTTACTAAATACTAAAATTAGTGGTTAAAAACAAAGTTTTTTTATTTATTTTATCAATTTGATTTATTCATATATACTCGTATGTACATTACGAAATGGAAGATCTTAATTCATACGTATAGAAATAATAAAAATAAAAAGGTAAAATTAGGTATATATAAAAATAACACTGGTATACATAATATTCATATAATAATATGTTTAAGAAGTAAAAGAATCTTGTAACGAAAAACTCCCTTAGAGACGTGAAAAATGCTAAAGTCCCAAGTAATATTGTTCAACATAGAGCTAGCCCTTTCAACGGGCATAACCATTGGCAGGTTGGTCTTGATATTGGAGTATTGAGAGAGATTGATATTGCTATGAGAGTAATTTTGAAAAAAATAAATACACCAGAATAAAAATGATGCTGAAACAAGCAAAAATTATGACAGTACGTCAACTAATATATTTTAATGTAATGTTTTTTTTTTTTTTTGTTCATAAAATGATTAATGGTTATACCTCAAAAGAGTTGACTCAAAAGGTTTTTTCTAATCAATGTGAACATGTATATAAAACAAGGAATAAACATGAAGTAAGACTACCATTTCGTAGGAAAACAAGTACACAGAACTCATTGATGCACCGAGCTGTACAGTTATATTATAAGGAAATACCATTGGAAATAAGAGAGCAAAAAAATATCATTTCATTTAAATTTCAATTAAAAAACATGTGTTTTGCAAATAAATTTTAAAAAGTAATCTTATTCATGTTAGCTTTATAGAAGTTTTCTTTTTAAGTGTACGTATATCGTTTGAAAAATGTTAATAATAAGTGAATGTTTTAATAATAATTAGATATAAGTTAATATTAGGACATTCATTTATTATGATAAAAAAATGAAACAGTCTATGCTGACGATGTGTAAGGTAACTATCCGGAACATAAAAGCTAGAAATTACTTATGCTTTAAAAGATAAAAAATCTCCATCTTAGAACAGACTGAGCCATGTTAGATGGAGACTATTCTAAACAAAGAGCACTCTTTTTCATTTTCTATTCACTAGTTTTATATAGATTCCCTGTTATTAAATATGTACTCTTATTTTGTATAATAAATTTATAAAATAAAATGCTCCGCATAATTTCAGGGTTGTCAATTATACCGCGCAATAATATAAATATTAATAATAAGTTCTGAAATACCATGATTTTTTTCATTTAAAATTTGTTATTTACCAATTTATTTCACGGACATCAAATACGAAATTTTTCAGGGTTGATATATTGGATAAATTGGTTTAGGGGTGAGATGTATCTTATTAGAACGTAAAGTAATTCGAATTCACGTTTTTCGTAAATATTTTCCAATAACCGCATAATCAAGTAGAATGAGAAAAACGCGATGACCTTCTTCGTGCGTAAAATGGTACGTGATGTATAAAATTACAAAATAACGACACCTATGCCTCGGGATACATGACGAATTCGCGCACAAATGTTACAAACAATATTTTTTGTTATGCTTGACACATATTTCAATACAGATGGAAAACCTCTGCGAAAAAACATAGAAGTCTAGGATTTTCAGTATTGAATTTCACGCTCAGTAACGCTCCTTTTTTACAAAATACATACAATAAAAACATACAAACAACAAAAAATAAAAAGATAAACGTATTTTATTTGACACTTTATATACATATACAATAAATATACATATAAGGGCGGGCATATTGCCTTAAGGCAATTTCTTCCTACCTACCCAAACCGTTCAGTTTGAGAAAATTATAAATACATGGACATATTTAATCTAACAATTTTATACAAAAATTAAAAGCAAAGATTAACAAAAATAAATATATATATTAAAAAAAATAACACTATACTATGAATAGAGGAGAGGGGATAGGAAGGAAAGAAGAAGGATAAAGGAACAATTTAAATATTTAGATAGTGACATTTCAATCTTGACTTAAATGTAAATGGGCGTCTCTAACATAAGTGGGTAGATTATTCCACAATCGAGCGGCTACTACTGTGAAAGAGGAGGCAAAAAAATTAGAGCGATAACAGGGTATTAAAAGGGTTCTCTCGTTACTAGAACGAAGAGATAGTCCGTGTTGTGAAAGAGGTTGGATGAGCTCTCTCAGATAAACAGGCGAAGTGGGATTATTTAAAATATTGTGAAGAAGTGATAGAATGTGAATGTTTCTTCTATACCTGATACTGAGCCAGTGTAGTTGCGTGCGATACTCGGTTATGTGGTCAAATTTGCGAAGATTAAAGATATAACGAATACAAATACTCTGCAATCGTTCTAACTTATCAAGCAATTCAGAGTTAGCATCTGGATAACATACATCCGCGTAGTCAAGGAGTGGAAGAAATAAGCTCTGGACTAATGTTTGCTTAACATTAATTGGCAAGAAATTCTGTAATCATTTAAGTGAGTGCAAACTGCTATAAAGTTTACGAAAGTTTATGCTGAGAAAGGCGAATAGAGCGTACATTTTTATATTTATTATTGCTTCGGTGCCAAAAAAAACTACTTCTTGAATCGCATATCAATAAAATTACCTCCAAAAAAAATTACAAAAATAAAATATTTAAAATAAGCAAATGGTTGCTCACTTCTGCAGGGGAGAAACGAGGGGGGAGGGGTAGTCTGATACATCGTCAACAGCGCAACCGCGCCCCCCTCGCTTCTCCCTTGCAGAAGTAAGCAACGATTTGTTTTTTGAAATATTTTATTATTAAAATAACCATTCGTTCTGAATATTTTTTTTAATATGCTAATATGTCTTCTTGCCCATACTGATCAAAAGTGGTTTCGGATGTGACAGGGTTTAAAGAACACCCTGTATACAAACCGCTTTTTTCTAAAAAATCTATTTTCGATTTGAAGCTATCAAGTGTTTTCCCTAAATTGTTGTTTGTACGGAACGCGGGTTGGATATTAGGAAGGTAAAAATTTACTAATATTTAAAGATATTGAACCGGCGAATATAATTTTCTTCCAGGATTTATTTTCTGTTTTTATATTATTATTTACAGAAAACAAGTATTTTTCGATGACCCCTTCCACCCAACCCTATCAGTATCTAAGTATTAATCTGTATATTCTAGTTTAGTTTACACCTGTTGATGGGTACTTTAGAATACCTGAAACTAGTGGTGTTACTATATTAAATTAATTCTTCTTCTTTATAAAAAAACAGTCATATGTCCACACATAAATCACTGTTTTTCTTTTTTTTTTATGTAACGAAAGAGAAATTAAAAATATACAAATTCTTCGAAATAAGGCCATGAGGATTATACTCAAAAAAATATCTATTCTAATGTAGAAAGAATGGACAAAGAAATTGGCTTGCTCACAGTAAGGCAGTATATTAAATATAATGTAGCGATTTTTATACATAAAATAATTAAGAGGGTGAATAAAATAAAAACGATAGTAAAATTTAACCAACAATGTAATACATATGAAAAAGAAGATAAAAAAAAGATAAGATTACCAATGAGGAGAAAAACAGAATCTCAAAACTCATTGTACAGGGGATTGAAGCTGTACAATAAGTTACGTGAAGAAATAAAGGAGATGGAGAAGGTTGAAATATTTAAAATTAATTTGAAAAATTATGTTATTGAGAAATATTTATAAAAAATGTAATGTTTTCAAAAGTTTATATTAGTTCTTAAGATGTTATGAACTAACTTAATAAAGCATAAATAAATGTAAAATGTTTCATTTACTTTTGTCTCAAATTATAAAAATTAAAAATACTTATTACATGGCAAATTGTGCATAAATAATTACAAAACAAATATGTTTGGAGTACATTTCAATCTTTAATAAATATAATAATTAAACGGTGCCAATTATCGTAATTTGGAAAACGTAAATATTTTGAGTGATGAAATTCAATATTGCAATATTAAAAAATGTAATTATCCCCGATCGATAAATTTTATTCAATGTTCCATTGGAATCGCAAAAACGATAGACAATCACGCTGAGAAACTTTTATCGCGAGTGCAGCTATTGTGATTAAGCACCCGGGCTATTTACGGCTGCAATTGGGCCCCTTAGGCTGTGGTGGTGCAAAAATAAATAGTTATACATACCATATTTCTTTGAATACAATTTTATGAAACACGTGCAAGATCCTTACCTGTAACAAAAATAAAAAAACATTAGAAAATAAATTTATTGAAAAGGTTAACATTATTTTCGGCCAAAGCATAATATTGAGTTATTGACTACTTTTAGTAAAATTAAATTTATTTTTAAAATTGAACTGTCATCTGCAGTAATACACAATACAGATATGTATAATATAATACATTTATTCATCATCATTTTACTACCCTCACCCAATGGTGCATAAAGCACTGCATTGGTACTTAAGATGAGGTAATGTGGAGGACAAAAAAATAGCCATTAGGTATGATGGTCAAAAGGCAAAAAAATTAAGCTAAAATTAAAATGAATTAAAATATTTATGCTGAAAGAAACTTGTGTAATATGCGCCATAAATCATCTTCTGATTCTGCCACTATTGTGGCATCGTCTGCGTAGAATGCGAGGTCAACGACCTTATCTGCCTTAGTCCTAGATTTACCGCTTCCTCCATTCTTGAAAGCGTTTTTTTTTATTGATTTTGTTTGTATAAGAAAATTTTTTTTCGTTTATATATTATTGATATGATAAATTTAGTTATTAACATATCACATGTTTATTACTCGCATTGTTTCTTTGTAATTCTGAAATTGTTCCGTCTTGATAAAAAAAAAAAGATTTACGTATTTTTTTTGTATTACACTGAGTATTATATGATTTAAATACCAAATACATAAAAAATGGAATGTTCTGAAGGTAGAAATGAAATAAAAGAAAATTCTACAAACAATTAGAACAAGGTCTAAAATACTATCCACCGATTTCTCTCTGTTGGAGCAAGAGATGCTCTGAAAAAATTATATTGAAAAAAGAGAAAATGAGTTGATAAATATCAAACGCCAGTATGTTCACCTAATGTTTATTTTGATATTTGTTCTACAAAATGTGGAGAAAAAAAACTTGATCATTTCAGTAGTGTTCAAATTAAAACGTGCCCTCATTATTACGATAAAACACTTTCAAAAAACTGTGTTTTAATTCAGAAGCTAGCAACATGGACACTGTGGTAGATCATTGTGAACATACCTGCGTTTGCTATTTATCAACTCAAATGAGGAAGTTCAGTGGTTTTTTTAATTTTTTTTATTCGTTAATAGACTATTAAACTAAGCCAAAAAATTTTTTTTTCAATTTCTGTATATCAGCGCTATGATTTTTTTAAGTTTTGTATTTATGAAATAACTCCGCGTGTGACGTCAGAGGTTCATTTCCGCTTATTCTCATTCAGTTCTTCCCATTAGTACAGAAACGACAAGCAGACCGGAAATCTTCCATAGCTCTCAGATCATAGGTTGATTCATATGAACCAGTGACGTCATTCAAAGTAGTGCGTTTTTATTAAAATATTTTTTATTATTTTTTCCGTACATTTTCAAGAAACTTTACTGTACAATTTAATGCTCGAATTTTTACCCCGCACAAAAAAACATTTTTTGTATCCAATTTCTCGTAGGGCTGAAGTTCCTCATTGTGATACAAAATAATATCTAAAGAAAATCTAGGTTCAAGAAGTATTTGCATATAAATCAGAAATAAACTTGAAATAAAAACGGGAGAAGTCATGAAGAAGTCGTTTCCAAACTAGCCTTCATTCTTCACACAACCGATTTTAGAAGCGTCATCCATTTACCGAAACATTCCCTACTCCTAACCAATTCCCATCACGCGTGGGTCAGGCATAGGTAGGCAGAGAGCATTAAAATATGAGTTATACAACCCCATGACCGCAATTACATTGCTCCTACATTAATTATTAGTGTTCTCGAAGAAATGATCGAAAATCGATAGAGCCATACATTAAATAAATTAGTGTCTTCATAAACGATAAGATATCGTTGCAATAAATTCCACATAAAATTAATATTTTTGTAAATAAGGCTCCGGGTTCAATTCTCGACAAGGTCGTGAAAGTTTCATTCAAAACATTTTTTTCCGGACGTTCAGATTCACATTATTTACGTTAACTTTGAAATGAGCATTTACATGATGCAAAAGACTTCTGACAAAGAGATAGGTAGATCTCGAAACTGGTTAACAATAAAAAGCCGGTAAGTACTTTTATATCAGTTTATTTGAATTTTTTTTCCTATACACTTTTTTCAGTATCACACGTTTTGCTAGTTTTGATTTTTTTTAGTCCCATTATTTTTAAATGTTTTTCATGTTTTTATATATTATTTTATCTTTATATATATAATTCCTCTGTACATTTGATGTCACCGAACTCCTCCTAAACTTCTTAACCGATTTAAGTACGGTTTTTAGAGAAATATAGATCTTTGCGCTTTGCGTGTTCGTAGATATTAAAATCTTCAATCTAATATGTAAAAGAGAAGTAATGATAAATATGTTATTCATAGATCTACCAGGGTTGCATTCGAGGAGAATGCATTTACAAAAAAATGGAAAGATGTTGTTATTTTGTCTATAAAAAGGTTTGTTTTCGAATGTTTATAAACAGCATTTGTTTTTTGTGGATCTTAATCAGATTCTTTCCTTAAATTCGTTAAAATTTCTACCCATTTATTTCTTTTTACTGGATTTTTGGTAACACTAAAATAATACTAAATTCAATACATTTTTAAAAATCGTATTCCTAGATAAGTAGACCCCTCTGTTGGTGAGAAGACCGGAGTTTGACGTTTGCAAAAATAATGCCATATTTGAAAAAACATTTATTTTATGTTTTGGAATTCAACCATAAAAAAGTACCTATTAAATTCAATATTAACGTTTTTTAGTTTTGGAATTTAATCACAAACAAGTACCTAGGTACCTACTTATCAATTAAAAATCTTTTTCCGAGCTAATAGCAGGCAAGCCAACGCGCAACGTTTGGGTAGGACAACGTCTGACGGGTCCGCTAGTTTTTCATAAGATTTCAAAACAAGCATGGGAAATGCTGCCTACCTCAGAATGGGTATTTACTATACCTAATGAGAAGAGACTGTGTTTAATGTGTTGATTGATTGATTTGGTGTTTATTTTGTAAAACTCTACATTAAAACTTATAATATAAAAAATCGAACACTGATTTGTGTCCACTGAACACATTTTTGCAAATATAAAAAGAAAAATTTAGTGAAAATTGTTTCGCCTTGTTAGAGCATTTTCAAATGAACGTAAATATTAGATGGATTGAATGTCTTTATATGACACCAAAACAATTATCCGCCAAAACAATACTCACTTACAGATTCAAAAACTACTCTTACTCAAATGAAAGTCGTAACCCCTACAATACATCACATACAAACAATATAATCACTAGATCCTCAACACGAAGACAACTTAAACAAATACAAACTAATACCACTTTCGGACAAAGGGATTTTGAGTATTATTCAATTAAAATCTATAAACTACATCCACTATCTATTAAAACAATTAACAACGAGAAAATGTTTAAAAAAGCCTATAAAAAAATGGATAGTAGAGGTAGATTGAAATAAAATGGATTGTCTCATTCGCCCAAACTAATATTGAATCAACTGCTCCACAAGTGTATAGCTTATGTTAGGTTTTGTTATTTTCGTTGTGCGTTTCTAATGTAAATAATGTAGATGTACATAAATACCTACCTTTTAAAACTGTCTGAATACTTTTTAAATTATCTATGTTTATTAAGTTAGTCTTCTTTGTTTATTCTCAAATGTAAAAACATTTCAAAAAAGTGTATTGTTAAGTGTCCTCGGGACGGGTAACCCGAGTGAGGTCACATTATTTTGATTATAAATTATAGTTCGTAAGAAAAAAATATGAATAAATAAATTAATAAATATTTATATAATTCAAGGTACTTAAGTAAAAAATTAAATTAATCTTTATAGCATGTACATTAATCATAACTGTGGAAAAAACCAATAGTTCACGGCAAGGTTAAGTGTTTTATAGGGGAATTTAGATATTTATATTTGAATTTCAGAAAAATTTATAACAAAGTAAGTACTTATTGACATACATGTATGTATTGTGAAATAATGAAAATATTGTCACGAATTTTCGTTTTTATATTTCTATAAATAAAATAAAGTGTTCAGTAGATTTAAATCAGTGTTTGATTTCTTATATTATAAGTTTTAATATGTTTGCTTATAATTGTATGTTATTTAATTGTATAACGTACTCTTTTCGCTGTTTTGCAAAAAAAACATACTGTATGATTAACTTTAATAAACGTTGATTTTTGGCAATGAGATGAACTGAATATTTACTAAAATTAGTTAAAGTATTTTGACGCAAAATACATTCTTTAAATTTATGTAAATAAAAACATTTGCGGTTTCGATTTGGAGACTTTTTGGATAGCGTCCATCCCACCTGCAAAATAAAAACCCTTAACTTCAAATGATATAAAAACATCGTTCGCAGCAGAATTTTACTCTGTTAAAGGTTAAAATAATTCAAGAACAATAGATAACATTTTAAGAAGATGCGTAATCAGACTCATACAAAACGCATTCCAGTATTTTTTGCCTGAGTGCATTGTTTTATCTGCTGACTTCGGATGTACGGGGTACAAATACGATAACTTTATTTGAAAAAACGCTAAACGTGTTGACACAAAAAAAAAATTTTTGATACTCTTTTAAATAAAACAACAGTAACACGCAAGGTCGATCAAAACAACGCTCTCGCATAACGGTTCTTAAAATTTCGAAAAATTGCTCAATTTAAGAAGTAGTGTGTACTTCTCGGGTCGGCTAGTCCTGTCGCGCAGTTTTTGTGTTATTTATTTTGTATTTCTGCGTACTTTTCTTGTGTTTTTTTAGTGATTGACAACGTTAAATATATTCCTTATAATATCTTCGTAAACTTAGTGTCAGTGCCGAAAGAAACCGAGAGAATACGAGCTAAGCCGAACGTGCCGTACGAAAGTAGGTACACCCCTCGACGTTTCACTTGGACTCGTCCGCCGAGGAGAACCGAAAAGGTCCGAGGCGAGCCGAGACAAGCCGACCCGAGTGAAATAAGCGAAATAAACAAAGTAAACAAACAAATAAATTGAGCATAGACAAAGTGATAATAATATTTTTTAAATTAATACCTAAATTATCCTATAAAATAATTTTTATTTTTAAGTTTAATATAGTTTTTTCTCGATAATTTGTAAAATAAAACAAAATAATAATCTACTTTAATATCTCCTTTCGTACAACAAATAATAATTGTTTTTCACTTTTTAAAAAAAAAAAAAAAAAACGTTTTTAATTTAAAACAATTTTTTGTGCACAGATTTTAATTTTAAAACATAATCAATATGAATTGTAACAAATGTGTACAAAATATCAGCCCCCGAAAAGCACTCAAATGTGCAAGGTGCTATATATATTTTCATCCGACATGTGCTGGAACCACACTGGAAAATTATAAAAAAATGAGTAAAATATATCGAGCACAGTGGAAATGTGAGATTTGTAAAATACATGATCCACGATATAATACAAGTGCACTATATTCTGACCAGTTGAAGACATCAAACAAGGAACCTAAGAACCATACTCAAAATAAAAACGAGGAACCAATCATAACTACTACATTGAATAAAATGTATAAATTTGAATCACAAGCTAATTACATCCTGTGACAAGAAAATGTAAATAAAATCAATGAGCTTGATCATTTAGACAGACATAAATCTAAACAATCAGAGGAGAAAAAAATTAGAAAAATGCATAAACTCAAGATTCTTTATATAAATATACGCAGTCTTAAACCAAAAATAGATGAACTTAAATCATTAATAACAAATGACTCATCAATACCAGATATCATTACAAGAATTAACGCTGAAGAAGAATTGTATGGAATTAATAATTATAATGTAATTAACTCATGTAGAGAAGGCAAAGGAGGAGGAGTTGCAATATATATTGCTAATAATTTAGATTTCCAAATTAAAATAAAAGAAACCGCAAAAGATAAATCAAATGTAATCTTAATTAATTTAACAGAACAAAATATTAATATCTGTGTCATCTATAGACCACCCAATAAAAATCAATTACACCAATTCATCGACTTTTTTTAAACAGATATACTTACAAAAGAAAAAGGAAAAATAATAATAGTTGGTGATTTCAATATAAATTTACTTGACAAAAAATGTGTGCATACTAATGATTACTTAAATTCTCTCCGCTCAAATAATTTTAAAATACTAAATGAAATATCTCCTGAAAAGTATACTAGGTGGAATCAAAGAGGTGAAAATACAATAATTGACCATGTGATCACTAATATAATAGGATGCAATCACACCATTGACTACATAGATACACCGCTAAGTGATCATAGAGCATTGGAGTTAAATGTGGATATATCAATAGCTAAACAAATAGTAGCAAGGCAAAAATATACTTCAGAAAAGATCGATTTTAATAAACTTAAAGAAAGCGTGGAAATAAAATTACAAAATTTACAAATAACTACTTTTAAACAACTGCAAGAGTTGATTCTAACTGAAATTAAAAAGAATACAAAAACAGAAAACAGAAGATTTACTACTTCGATCCAAGAGGGGTGGCTCACAAAAGAAATATTTAAAAAAGTCATTCTAAAAAATAAAATTTACAAAAAAATGGTAAAAGAAAGACACAATCAACATCTGCAAATACAACTAAAAAATATTCAAAAAGAGCTGAGAAATGATATAAGAAATTCTAAAAAACAATACTATCAACAACAAATAGCATGCGCAGAAGGAAACAGTAATAAATTATGGAAAATTATTAAAAATATTAAATCAGACACAAAAATACCATCACCATGTATAAAGGAAATAAAACAAATGGATGGAAAAGTAACAAATAATCCGGTAGAAATAACAAGTACATTAAATGATTTTTATACAAATATAGGAAAAAAACTTGCAAATAAAATAAAGGGACCATGTTTAAATGTAACAGAAACACAAAAATACCAAATAAATGCTACCTTCTTTCTTAGACCCGCAACAATAGGAGAAATCAAAAAAATTATAGATAATTTGAAAAAAAATGCTTCTCCGGGATATGATAAAATTAAACCATCGCTAGTAAAAATTCTTAAAGACATAGTCCAATATTAACAAATCTGATTAATCTGCATATAAAAGAAGGTACCTATCCAGATGAATTAAAAATAGCAAGAATCACTCCAATATATAAAGGAGGTGATAAAAAAGATCATAGCAATTACAGACCAATTGCAAATTTAACAGTCTTCAACAAAATATTTGAAAAATATATTCAAAAGAGATTAATGGACCATGTTGAAAATCTCAATATACTTACTTATAATCAACATGGCTTTCAGGAAAAAAAAGGAACCGGAACAGCCCTAGTGAATTTAATAAATTTTATTCAAACCAACATGGATACTGGGATCCCAATCACGGGAGTAATCTTAGATTTTAAAAAAGCTTTCGATACGGTTCATGTTGAGACAATGATAAAAAAATTAAACGACATAGGAGTAAAATTTCAAGAAAGTAAACTATTAAAATCATATTTAGCAAATCGAAAGCAGTATACATATGTAAATGAAAAAAAAAGCCTTTTGCAAACGGTAAATTTTGGAGTACCCCAAGGATCCATTTTGGGTCCAATATTATATATTTTATACATTAATGATTTGTCACTGTACAATTTCAAGGGAAAAATTATTATGTATGCCGACGACATTGGACTATTCTATAAAAATCAAACAGACGTATTAACAAACAATGACATAAACAAAGACCTAACTATGTTGACTAAATGGACAAACACAAACTTACTTACACTTAATGAAAAAAAATGCAATATTATCCATTTTGAAACTAGAAAAAAATGTCATAAAGTAGATGCTTACATAAATAATGAACGACTTACTGAAATTGAACATGTTAAATACTTAGGACTAACAATAGACAGACAATTAACATGGACAATTCATATCAACAATTTAATTAGCAAAGTGGCGACATTATCGAGTCTTTTTTTAAAAATCAAAAACTTTGTTCCAAAAACGGAAAAAATTCTAATGTATGAAGCCTATGTAAAAACTAAAATATGTTATACGCAACTATTATGGGGAGCAGGATATCAAAATGACATAAACAGACTACAAAGACAACAAAATAAAATATTAAAGTTAGTATATGACCTTCCCTATTTAACTGCAACTAGAGAACTTTTTAAACAAACTAAGCAATTAAATATAACTGAACTCTTTCAACTAGAATCATTAAAATTTATCCATAAATTAGCCACTAATGTAATTGTAGACGAAGAACTAAAACTAATAAAAAATTGTAGTCAACATGGACATAATACGAGAATATCAGACAAATACCATATACAACTTTCTAAAACAAGACAAGGACAATCAAGACTAATGAACCAGGGACTGAAATTATACAATAAACTACCAGACAAAACTAAACAAAAGACTCAGACAAACTTTACAAAAGATGTAAAAAATATTATTTTAAACAACAGAGTATAAATGAAAAATGTATGTATTATTTTATGTAAAATGAATGTTATAATCCGTAAGGGTTTATAAATAAATTTTCAAATAAAAAAAAATAAAAAAAATTAAAAAATCGGTTTAGTTTTGGGGCAGAGAAAACGGGAATGCGAGACCTCGATTTTATCTATTTTAGCTATTATTATTATTATGGATAACTTATATAGTGCCATTTTCGGAACAAAGTACCTCAAGGGCGCTTTACATAGTGATTCTTTTAAATTTGTAATTTAATTAAAATAATTTATTTTGTTGTCACATGCTACGGATTTATTCAAAATTAGCTAGGCAAAATCAATCCGGACTTATGAGCTGTCATTGGCAGTAAATCCTTAGACTTCCATATTTACATTTTATTGTACTCAAACAAATAAAATAATATAAGAGAGACGAAAAGATATATATTCCATTAATAAAAAAGTTCGTTTTATATGGATTCAAAGGGCGTACTCCCCCGAGGAGATTGAATAATGTATTGTAAAATATTTTTTCACCCTTAAATGAAATTGTTTTAGCATTAAGTCCATGATTTAAGGCAAAAGTTGAAAGTTTAAGAGTAAAGTTTGAGATATATAAAGAATTTATTCCTCGTTTACGTGATTTGCGGGGGTTGTTAAAATGATTAACATGATTTTTATTCAAATAAGTGGCGATGAAGTTCGCATTTGCTCAAAATAATATTTTTTTTGATAACGTGTATTTGTACCTTAAATAATCAAAGTAACGTATTTTAGATGGCCTTTTTTCTCATCTGTCTTATTTATCTGTGTGCAGGCGAATTAAAAATATATTTTTGAGTGTGAAATAGAACCAGAAACATGGACAAATGGTTTTGACTCGATGGCTACTCTCAGGTAAAAATCTTGAACAAGGAAATCAAGTAAAGATAGGTCTGCTTCGTTGTATAGTGGTTGACGCGTTCGCCTACCATTCATGAGGTACTGGGTTTGATTCCTGGCAGGGTGGATCCTACAATATTTCGTTGTTCCTTGACTGGTACATGAAGCGTAAAACTGATGTGGAGATAAGTCCACTTCGTTGAGTAGTAGTTGGCCATTGCCAACCATTTTTGAGGTCCTGGGTTTGATTTATTTAATGCTCTTTTAGAGTAATTAAATAATAATAATAATAATCATGCTTTATTAACAAAAAAATACAATTTCGTTATTTACTACATGCAAACTTAAGTAATAGTTTTCTCTGGATTATGTCTAGTCTGTCTAACTAGGTACAACCTGTTTTAAGACAGACATTTTTATGCAAAATTAACAATAACAATACTACGTACTAGTTAATTTATTATACAGTTATACAATATTAATTTATACCATTTATTGTCAAAGAATGATTTTGAGTAAACTTTCCGATTTTTTCTACCTACATCCAGTAACCATATTTTTATAAATTTATTTAATTGAATACGGGTCACGGGTTTGCCATGTTCGGGTAACAAATTGAATATTTTGGGGCCCAGAAACCTGAAATATCTTTGCCCGAATTCAGAGTTTGTGGTAGACCCCATGACCCATCCTCCAGTTTGGCTTCTGGTAGTGTGAGAGTGTTCCTTTTGGGATTTTGAAGAATAATTTGCTTTCACAAACATAATTATTACTACTACTACTGCCATCACGCCATTTCCCCATACGGGTAGGCAGAGATAATGGACCACCACACACGTCTATCCTGGCATACATCCCTAGCTTCTTCCGCATTCATACATCTTGTCATACATGCCCTTCGGTTCTGTCTGCTTTTGACATGACCAGACTTAAGATTTTGGTTTATCTGATCATGCCACGTCTTTCTTGGTCGTCTTCGTCTCACGTTACCGTTCATTTTCGCCATATTTACTTGTTTTACCATTCTTTCGTCGTCCATTCGTTCTCTGTGACCAAACCATCTCAGAGACCCTTTGTTGATCTTATTAATTATACTTGACTCAGATTTACACTCTCGCCCGATTTCATCATTCGTAACCCTGTCATACATTGATTTCCCACACATTCGTCTAAGAGATCTAATTACTACCGCGTTCACTCGGCTTATATCCTTCCTCTGCCTGTTCCATGATTCACTTTCATAAATAAGTGTTGGGACTAAAACTCCGTTGTGCACTGCCAGTTAAGCTTCGATTGACATATTATATCGATTATATTTATAATATATAAATATATACGTTAATGCATTTTTTTAAATCCTTATCAAATATAGAAATCGAATTGGACTAACTTGATTGAATAGTTGATACTGTTAAAAAAGATTAACTATTTATAAGTATTGAAAAAAAAAATGCAGGGGATTCACAAAACTTATTTTTATTTTTTCGCAATTCTTATTTGGGAGGGCTTAGATTTGCTTAAAA
Source organism: Micrasema longulum (assembly GCF_059751315.1). Taxonomy (NCBI): domain Eukaryota; kingdom Metazoa; phylum Arthropoda; class Insecta; order Trichoptera; family Brachycentridae; genus Micrasema; species Micrasema longulum. The sequence continues at coordinate 213,097 of NW_028277301.1, forward strand.
AACAACTCATTCCACTTGGAAAAATAAAAAATTGAGATTGAATGATAACGAACTTGACTATTTCGTCTAAAGGTGATTTAGAGGTCGCTATTATGACGAATTTTATTTCCAAGATTCATAGTATATTCCAGCCCTTTCTAATCTGAGGTCGGCGGCACATCTCAACGAACAAGCTTTAAAAAAGAACTCAATGACATGACTTTTAGTTTTGCTTTTTTTTATAATAAAATATAAAGAATTCGAATTAATCCACTATTTTCGTTTCGGCTGTTTCTGTAGTTATCAATAGGGACAAAAATCAATTCTATCTTAAAAACAAATGTGAATATTGTGAAGGAATGTTTTCATGCATACCTTTATAAATAAAATTGTTAAAAAATATGTCTTTACAAAAACGCGACGTGTTTGGCCTTGACAATTGTGAGGTCAAGATTCGTGATGATGTTCTATTTAAATTGAAATGGTGACAAACAAAGTTTAAAATTTAACCGAATCGTGACGTATTAGGGGCGTGGCCAATGCAATCAACCATTTCCATTAGAATACTATATTAATTATAAATAAAACAAAAAAAGTTACGAAATAAGTACAAAAATAATAATTTTTTACTCGACATTATTTTATACACTTATCAATATTTTTATTTTTTTTAAGAACTTTTGGGATTCAACCATAAACAAGTAACTACTTACTAATTCAAAGTTACACCATCTTTTTAACGTTTATCCGAACAATTATAAAACGTTTTCACATACAACCAAGCATTTTGGTTTCGAATTAAATGTCAAGCTCACGTCGAAACCCAGCTGGCGGTTAAAGAATGATTCAATACACGTAAAGCAGGACTGAGCGTTTGTTTTTGTTTATTCTCGCACTCTCTGGACTATTACACTAGAGCAGTGTTTTTTTACACACTATAGATATTTACTATTCACGTGTCCCTATTGTTTTGTTTTAACAAAAATAGTTTATTATGGAAACCAGACACAAAATTGGTTGACTTTTGAGGTGCTGAAAACGGGACAGCGAAACGTCTATTTTGTCTATTCTAACAAAAGGTCTGACGTGCAGTTGTCTTTTTCGCACAGTTTTGGGGAGGTATTTGCAAAACAGCGACAGGAAAACAATGTTCAAATACCTATTTATTGATTTTCTTTTTCTTCACAATTTATATAAACCGAAACAAAAAAATCACAATGTGTACGTACATACTCAATTTGGACTAAATACAATAATTAATACAAAACTTTCGATTGTGTTCATTGCATAAAAACTAATGCACCGGATATCGAAAGAAAGATACACATCCCTTCTCTAAACTGTTGTAACGAATCAAATCGAGTTGTGGTTCCGTGGCTAGTGTCTCGGGCTCACAATTTCCGTCGTTCGAATCCCACTCTACCCCCACTTGATTCCCATTTTCCAAAAGTGAGTTATTTACGACTCGCTGAAAATGCCCCTCAAAATGAAATATTTAAATTAAATTAAAAATAAATAAAACCAAGCAGATCGCTATATCTGATATAACCTTTTTAATTATTATATAAAATGATAGCTTGCCACACAAGCTGGGATTTTTTTTATGGAAAGACGATCTAAAATTCATCAGAGATAAGAGATTTTCCATTTTCTTATCCTAATATACCCTCAAAATTGCTAAAGGTACTGCATCATTATCTCGATTGCAGAGTGGGTACCTACATAATGATAAAATGATCCATCTTCGCATGACATCCGATCAAGGGACTATGAAATTATTCATTACCATTTAAAATTAACATACGGAAGGGTACAGGCAATCAAAGTGACATAAAGTCTACAACGCCAATAAAACAAAATTTTAAAACTGACATACGACTAACTCCAACAGTAAATATGTAAGAAACCAAAACAACTGAGTAAACATAAACTTAAAGAATTTGAGACGCTCAAACAAATTTAAAAACTAATAATGAACGAACTTGACTCGAAATTAAATATGGAGAAAGACCGTAGTAGATATTCGCACAGTGCAAGATCACCTGGAATACTATAAAAAAAGTTCAAAAACAAGGCAAGGACAATCAATATTTTTTAAACATGGATTTAAACTGTAAAACGCTTTACCCTGGGAAATAAAAAACAAGAAAATGTACATTTTTGCTCTCGGAGCAACACAGCATTTAATAAGTAAAATAAAATGTCTGATTTACATAAGCATGAAAAACATATAAATAACTAATTGTACGGTGTTATAATAATCCGTAAGGATTTTTGTATAATTAGTCATGCAGAAAGCAGCGTTTGTGAAAACAGTGAATAATCAAATCTACAAAACATTTGGAATGTTTTTGACTTTAACAAATGATAAACAATTAATAAATTAGTATTTTTTATATTTCAAACAAGTATGTAATTACGTATTTGATCAGTTTTAGTAGAGCTTTTAAAGTACCGTGAGATTTTTCTAGAGCTGTGGGTATTTTCTGCAAATTGAGAAAGATCGACACTATTTTTAGAATGTGTGATTATTACATTTTTTTAAATAAAAGTAGTCTGGCTGTTTTTGCAGAACACAGAATTGACCTTACTGCATCCGATAACACTAATATCTATTTTTTCCAAAATTGTGACTGCATAACGACGTTCAATAGTTTCTTTAAAAAAATATATATTTTACAAAATATACATCACGAGGTGGACTAATCTTAACTTTCTCATGATTTTGACCCAAGAGTTGAAAAAACTCGTTCAGGGTTTTAGTTCTATTCCACACATATTAAAATTGAATCCGGGGCTTATAGATCACGTGCTAACCAGAATATGGCAAAGATTTTACACTCAGAATCGTATTATTTATTCTACACTACACTGATAATGGCAATTTTATATTTTCATCGCAACCTTTACTGTTTTTTCAATATTCGCAGCGCTGTTTCTCTAAGTTTCTTGTAGTTATTTTTATCAAGTTGTAATATTTTTATATTTACGTAGTTATTACGAGTATATGCAATTATCTAGGCATAAAATAAATATTTATCATAAATAATCATATATAATCATAAATATTTTTAAAGCTTCTCCAAAGAAATTAAAGATATGTAGGATTTAAGTAACTAATCAGAAGTTCATAAAAGCCAGTTAATAAAAAATAGCAAAAAACCACCTAATGATTAGGAGGACTAAGGAAAAATGACAATGTACGAGTTTTATATTTAATTATATAAAATACTTAAACCTACTATTAACTCGGTGTAAGTCCCTCACCGAGCAAAAAAGCTCTCTTTTTTGGAGTTAAATTACAATAAAAGTTATCCTTATAATGTAATGAAGACTAATTTTATATTTACATTTCTACTGACATATTTAAACCATTGTATAAATTCTATATGGTGTTTTGTTTTTATGAAAAAATAAAATACACTGAAAGCCGTAGTTTTTTTTCTAAGGGGGTGGTATTCTAGTCAAGAAGCATGAATTTAAGCTATTTTTTCAGGTGCACTAAAAAAAAAACAAACAATATTTTTGGTAGCCATTATTTTACCAGATATTTATTAATATTTGAAGAGTAAAAAAAATCAAGCTAAAAAATTCAAAATTCAAAAAGTTACAGGATGAAGTAAGGGGTCTCAAAAAGATGGCACGTCCCGACTTTCGTGATTGCAATCCTCCAAGTAGTCCGAAATAAAAATAACATAAAAATATTTGTAAAAAAAAATGCTGCAATCGTCCAAACTTCGAAGTAGAAAAAAAAATATTTATGGTAAAAGAATATTATTTTTTAATTTAAAAAAAATAGAGGCATTGGGGGGATTCTGAGGGGGGGGACAACGTGTTGGCCTCTGTCCATAAATACTTCTCCCCCCTCCTTAATCTGCGTAGAGTTTGTATTCCTTAGGAATATTTATAATAACTTTTTTCTATGCGCGCTGACCGTGAGTCCCCCAGGACTATATAACAGCTGCGGATGTACGGTGGGTTTAAGGCTGTAGTCTGGTAAAACGAACGCAAAATTAGGAAATCATACAATTTTGCCGTTTTAAGACGATTTTTTTATTTATTCGCGCAACAATAATAAAACATAAATTAGATAAAAACCATATTTTTTAACCGACCCTTTCCGAAAACGATAAGGGCAGGTCTGAAGGTCATAAAAACGTAAATAAGATGTTATTATAAATTAAATATTACAACTAGAATTATATTCTTTTAAAAAAAGGAGAATACAATTCTATAAAAATAGGTTTCAACTAAAGTATTTCAATTTTTTTTTTTCAAGTATTACCGAAGGTATATGTGATTTAAAATGCTTGTATTTTTTTTCCAAAGCGAAAAACTAAAATTTGGCCACGGCCAATTTTACGTTAAATGTATTATCTTCAAATTATTACAAATTTTTTTGTTCAATACTTAGTCTTTATTGAGATCCCAGATACCTAAAGTTTAGTCTAAATTTGAAATGGTGTAATCTGCCGGTCTAAAAGTAATTATATTTTGGTTACATAAAACTTTGCAGTATATTTTTTAACAGAAATACCTTTAAAAAATATTGTTTATATCTTATTTATGTTTTTTTTATTTTTGCGCGATTAAAAAAAACATTCATTTTAAAACGCCAAAATCGTATGATTTCCTAATTTTGCGTTCGTTTTACCAGACTACAGCTTTGAATCCCCCTCAATGCCAGTTTAGCTTCGATTGGCATGTTATTACAAAAGTATTTCTTTATTATGTTCGTGTTTGTTTTTCAGTACCTTGAAGGTGATCAGTAAAAAGTATTTTCAGTTTTCAAAAGCAGTTTTTTATATCAAGGTCGTGGATCAAATTAAACAAAGAATCCTTTCTTTATTCTTTAACAAACATAATTTTCTTTTTAAGTCTTTCAACAGTCCCGTATAAAGGAAAAATATAAGTTTTATCAGTATAAAAAAGCACAAGGGACTCGTTTCTTTTCTGTTATGTCAAATTCGGAAGAAGTTTCTTCAGTTCTGGGCGAAATTTATACTTTATGTTGCGTTACTAAAAAACCCCTGTGTCATCTAGATATTATATTGAAAGGAAATATTTCTTACCAAAAAGCTCGACCCGTTTATGACGTCACGTTAAGTACAATGCGGAATTTTCATATACTTAATCCCAAACCTTTACGCTTCATGGTCTAATGCTCAGCGCGTTTGCTAACCATGCAAGAGGTCTTGGATTAATGAAATATTTATTTGAAAAGTCGTCTTAACTCTTTACTTTTTAACGTAATTTATAATTAGCTTTTAACTTGAGAACACAACACTTATTTATACGTCAAAACCTTCATTTGGAACACTGGAAGAGTTTTTACACTAATTAGTTTTAAGAGTAATTTATCATTTTTAAAGCAAAAAATGCAAGCCAGCGGCGCGGCGGTTTGACCCGGATGCATAATATAGGTATACACTATTTTCGGTGGACCTTACTTATAAACCTGGTATAAAGCTACGCCTAGGCATAGTGGCAAAATAAGAATAGGTATACCATTTTTATTTTGCCACTGTAATATTTATCATAATTAAAGAGAGTTTGGCTTACAGTAGAGACTCTCCATTAGCCTTTTTAGGAAAATTCTGCCGCTTCTGTCAAAGCCCAAGCCTTTTCGAGGGAGCATCGGTTCCAGTAATAAGTCCATAAAATAATTTTCTACTTCTCAAATGTGTGACAATGTAAAATTGTTAGTTTCCCGATAAAAAAAAACAATCAAAAATAAAAATAAAATGAACTAAAATAAAAAAGGATTATTTACAGATAGACACGCGTCCACAAATGTAACAATATATTTTTAATAAAAACATAGGGTAAACCAGGGTATTGTCGGCACCCCCCCGGTAATTGGCACTCTTCTATTCAAATTTAAAAAGATGGTTAGTAATTTTAGTTTTGAAAACGGAGTACTTGATTTTTTTTTTAAAGAAAATAAATATTTGCGATTTTATTATTTACCCAAATATTTCATTTTGAGGGCCATTTTCAACGAGTTGTAAATAACTCACTTTTAGAAAATGGGAATCAAGTTTGTGTAGAATGGGATTCGAACCATGGACCATTGATCCGTGAGCCCAAGACACTAGCCACAGGACCACAACCCAACTAAATTTATCATGTTTAATCATATTTATGAATACTGGCCAAAATTAATCGCTGTTATTATGTTAGTATTCCTATCTAAAACCATCTGTCAATGTGCAAGAAAACGAGAGTTTTAAAGATTTTTTTAAGGAAAGAGCTGTGTTGAACTTTAATTTTTAGCAAGATTAGTACAAAACGTAACTATATTATGTTTACTAGTGATTAAATACGTGTTTATTAAGCTAATTTTGTATTAAATATGATTATTTTATTAAGAAATTATCTTTTTAATGGGTGCCAACTATAGAAAGAAAAAAAAATTACATAATCAGAGATTGGCACTGCGACAATAACTAATATGTTGAGGTGTTATTTGTTAATGTTTCAATTATTAGCACATTTCAATCAGTATTTTAAATACATTGTTGATAATTTGTTTTTTGCGACAAACAAAGTAAATTATTTTAGCATTTAGTACAAAAAAGATTGGCTTATAAATAAAAATAAAAACTCTGAAGAATTTTTTTAAATAAAAATGAAATAAATTTAAATAAAAAGAGCGTTGATATCTTCATTTGATTCAGATTTAGTTATACTTTGTCTTTTTGTTATAATATTAAATCCATTTAATCATTATAAAAAATACAACGTCTTTTATTTTTTTCCATTTACATGGAAATTTTAAAGGTGCCAACAACTGTCAAAATTTCTGTGCGAATTAATAACTAGAGGTGCCAATAAATGGTTGAAATGGTATATTTTCAATCATCTTCATTTATATTAAAAAATTGAAAGATCCTCTGAATATCAATTTAAAGTTTAAAATCAACTAACATTTAAACGTAATTATACAGAAAGCCGCCAGTCCACAATTTTGAAAAACTGAGATATTGATTTTATCGGGTGCGGTGAGGTCAATTATATGTCTTGCTAAAAACAGCCAGACCATTTTCAAACAAAAAATTGTTTTAATCACCTTCTGAAAATGGTGTCCGTCACAAAAACGGCATTTTTTAATTTGCAGAAAACACCCACAGCACTAGAAAATCTCTACAAATTTTAAAAATCATTAAAACTGGTCTTAAAATAATTTAACTCTTGTTTGTAATGTAAAAAAAAAACTAATGTACTCCTCGTTTATCATTTGTTAGAATCAAAAACATTCCAACTGTTGTGAAGATTTGTTTATTCCCTCTTTTCACAAAGGTGCTATTATTTCAGTTTCACTTTTCTATGGCTGGCTGCTTTCTGCATAACTACGTTCATTTGTTGATCCAAAAAAAATAATTTCGTAAGAATTATGATTGTTTAGTTTATAAATAAGTATTGACTCAATAAATACGCTTAAAGTGCCAATCATTGGTGGTTTTACCCTATCTAATATAACAATTTTTTTTTTTTTAAGTTTGCCACTTTTTTCACACTTACACATCAACTCTTTTTAAAAATAATTTTGCATAAATATTATTTGCAACTAAGTTTCAAAATCTAAATTATTCACTATTTTACCAGAAGAGTCCCAGATTCATTAAAAATGAAGAACATGCCTGCTACTGGACTAAAATCTAAGTATCCAAACTTATTTAGAATATATTTTGCGCTAGGAGTGTGTTGTTAGGGTTATGAGTGCCGTTTGATTGATGAATTGTTTCACGTGTTGAGTATGGCTCGTTAATCTTTAATTTCAAGAAAAATCAAAATCAAAATAACGCTTCGACTTGTGTTATATTTTGTGTGGTTTGTACCATTAGGTGCATAATACATTAATAGAAAGGCATAATGCAGAAGCATGCGATGAGGTTTTCAATTAAAAAAGCAATAACTTGGTACTAGGTAAATTAATAAAATATGTACTTACTACCAACACATTAATTTGAGTGTGCTTTAAAATAAACTTAAAAGTCATTTCACGCCATAATTTCAGCATAAGTGTTATATTTTATGGTTTGATATTATGATACCATCGTATCAACCGATTTAAGTGCTAAATTTGTTACAAAATAGTCGTTAAACACAAAAACATTGATTGGTTTGTTAGAACTGCTTTCACAGAGCTTCTTAAAATCTTAATTTACGCACGCGCGGAATGAGGAAGTTCAGTGGTTTTTAAAAAAAAAATATTTGTTAAAAGACTATTGAACCAAGAATTTTTTTTTTTCAATTTTTATATATCGTATTTTTAGCGTTGCGATTTTTTTAAATTCTGAATTTCTGAAATAACACCACACCGCCTGTGACGTTAGAGGTCCTCTTCCGCTTATTCTCGATCAGTTTTGCCGGCAAGCAAACTATCATTGGTTGATTCATAGGAACCAGTGACGTCGTTCAAAATAGTTCGTTTTTATTAATATTTTCGTACATTTTCAGGAAAATTTGCCGAAAAATTTAATGCTCAATTTTTTACCGCGCGCAAGAAAACATTTATTGTATCCAATTTCCCGTAAGGCTGAAGTACCTCATTATGAATTCAGTACTGAACGACCGCCTCATAGAAACCAATAGACTTACGCAGTTCCTTATTCCAAAATTAGACAAAATGCGATGAATTTTACTTCAGTTAGCGCATTGTATGTATTTATTTAATATGTAACATATATTTTCATTACTAACTTTGTATACTATGTGGAAATCTGTTATTAGTTCTGAGCTTATACACTATATCTGTTTGTTTACTAAAAAAATATGTATGTAGAACTGTTGATTTCCCTAATAAAATAAAAATAAAAATAAATAAATAAAATAACTGCGCAGGCGAAAGGTTGTGTGTGGGTTTGTCGCAATTTTATATAATTAATTCATGCATGAACATCGAACCCATATAATATTGCTACGATTAACCTTTTTTTTTAGTTTATTTATTTATACGAGTATATACGCCCAGTGGGTATTTTTAAGAACATGTGTATATTGTGTATACATAGAAATTGATCATAAAATAAAATAGAAGACACAGTGGTATATAGTAGACTTGGTGGGAGTGGAAGTGAGAGAGTGATGTTTGCAATTGAATTTGATACAGTGATTGTATGAAAGAAGACAACTTGCTATCAAAGAAATCAAGACTGGTATGTTTGTTGGCACTCCTAAAAAATAAGTTTAGTTGTTACAAAGATAAGTTAAGTTAACTAGCTGATTTTGTTTTTTAAAAAAAAACGTACTGATCGTTTAAAAGGTATTTTAGGGAAATATTAGTTTCAGCAAATCTAAGGACGGGACCGCTCATGGTATAACTTTATTCAATTTCATATTTTATGTAAAGAAAAAAATTGAACAAAAAATGCTTAAGCCAAGCTTTTGTCTAGCTACTCAAAAGCTTTTCAATTTATATTCTACGAGGTAATTAAAACATAACAATGAATACCTTCATTGAAAATGCACCACAATCTTTTGTTCATTCTATCACGAATGAATGAAACAAAAAGCTCTGAAAATGAATAAAAGCAGCAAATACGAATAAACGAATTTTTCATTTATCTCCCTCAACTTCTTGCTCGATGGCGAGCGTCATGGTCTCCAGAGATGTTAGACACTCAGTGTATGATACACCTTTATTCCTCCCGGTCCTGGACGTTAAGGGGAAACACGGTCAGATTTTACAAAAAATATTCCCGTATTTTCTGCCTGGATTATAGGACTAGAGCAATTATTTTTTAACACACTATAGATATTTAGCATCGGCGTTTCTCTTTGGTTTTTTTTGTTCCTCGGGACCATCCGAACATCCTTAAACGCGCCTAGTTTTATCGTTTTTTACCTAGAAAAACGTTCAAATTTTTTGGTTTGGTTTTTAGTTTAACAACAAACGTGTAACGGGCGGTTTCGATTTGCGATTGCAATTCTAGACCTGAGTACCTACGGCCTGTTGTATTGCTGTAAACTGTAGCTAACTTCGTGATTAAAAATCATAGAATGGTCCGTATGGTCCGTGATTCTACTAGCCAATGGCGTCTCTAAGGTTCTACCAGTATGTATTCGATTTATTTTTTTATTTTTTTATTTATTTAACTTTTTGTACATAATGTTATTTGTACATTGGCGGGCTTATTGCCAAATGGCAATTTCTTCCAACCGACCAATAAAATAAAAGTTTTATTTTTATAATTCAAGTTACAGAACATATTCAATAGAAAAAAAAGATTAAAATTTTAAGATATATAAAAATAGAAATAAACGTATTTGTTTATAAATTACCTTAAATCGAAACTATTACTCAATGGGAAAAAGGAAAAAAGAGGAAAGAGGAAAGAGGAAAAAGGAAAGGAGGAGAGATTAAGGAAAAGAAAGGAGATGTTTCTTCAGACGTGATTTAAACAGAGATAATGTAGTAACATCTTTGATGGTGGATGGGAGATGATTCCACAGTCGAGCCGCATGGACACTATATGAGTTAGAGAAGAAAGAGGAATTGTGTATGGGTATTAAGAGAGTGCCTTGAGAATGAGAACGAAGAGGTAAACCATGAACTGATAAGCGTTGAAATTTTTCACACAGGTATATAGGAGCGTTAGGACTATGAAGTACATTGAACAGAAGTGAGAGGGAGTGATAGTCTCTCCGCTGTCTAATTTTGAGCCATTTCAGTTGCCTACGATAATCAGAAATGTGGTCATATTTCCTAAGACCAAAAATGTACCTTATGCATGTATTCTGAAGTCGTTCAAGTTTATCGAGTTGCTCACAGCTTAAATCAGTCATGGAAACATCAGCGTAATCTAGAATGGGTAGTAGTAATGCTATTTATGTGGACAGGCGTCGTGGTGCAGTTGGATAGACGGCCGACTGTGAAACTGGTGTCGCTGGTTCGATTCCCGCCAGTTGCAAGAAAAATATCCGTAAAAGATTTTTTTCTCAATTGGTCTGGGTGTTGTGGTGAATTTTTCATTGCTTCCTTCCACATCCCCTCTTTCCCACCTGCTGACAAGCCTCTAAAATAGAGGCATAGCGGGTTATTCCTTTAAAAAAAAAAACTTAAAATTATAAACAAAATTATATTAATATTAATAAAACAACTTTGTTTTAAACCACTTTTTTTTCTACTGACCGGTTTCAAAGCAGCACATGGTTTTTACATCATCATACATCAAGATATACCTAACTAATGAATACTATCCTATTTTATTATATCAATATTGTGCTTCGTATGAAACTAATAAATCAAGTCTCTTTGTCTTATAATAATGGGAAGCTTTATTTGAGATGGACACTTCAATTAAAGCTTCAATTAAATTAATTTAACAATAGAATCACCATGTAATGCGCCCTTGAGGTATTTTATTACGAAAATGGCGCTATATAAGTTATCCATAATAAATAAATAAATAAACATAATACTTTTCAATTGAAATTTTAAATTTTTCACATTATATTGAGTGTATGGTGAAAGTAAGAAAAAGGTTAAGCAGGGTGTATGTGAACGGAAGAAAAAATTGAAGGATGAAGAAGGAATGAAAATGACACACAATTTCCATGAAAACATTAAAGTTTTCTGGAAAGCTGTGAAAAACTCCAGGAGTAGCAGTGAAAGCGGAGGCATGACAGTTGTTAAAGATAAGGATGGAAAAATGGTGACTAGTGAGAGTGGAATAAAAGAGAGATGGAAGGAATACTTTGAGGAAGTTTATGAATCGCACACTGGTAACTCGGGCGGTGCCGATGTATCGACATTATCCGAGGTGTGTCTGAACGCAAATGATGAGGTAAGTCAGATTAGTATGAAAGAAATTATCAGCGTTGTCAAATGTATGCGGAATGGTAAAGCGCAAGGGTATGACTATATTGCAGCAGAGTTTATTAAGTCGGGTGGCAATTAATTCTCACATGGCTACATAAACTTTTTAACTTGTGTCTCAAGGAGGAAAGGACTCCACCTGATTGGAGGAGGGCAGTTGTTATGCCCTTATACAAGGGAAAGGGTTCTAAGGTGGAGTGTGGGAATTACAGAGCTATCAGTCTTCTGAGCGCTGTCGGCAAAATGTATGGAAGAATACTGATAGAAAGAGTAAGAAACGTGACCAAGGAGAAAGTATGGGATGTACAGAGTGGATTTATGAATGGTAGAGGATGTATGGATCAAATATTTGCATTACGCAATATGACAGAAAAGTTTTTGGCGAAAAACCAGAAGCTTTTTTGCGCTTTTGTTGATTTGCAAAAAGCATTTGATCGAGTTGATAGGAAAAAATTATGGATGGTTCTATCGGAGTATGGAGTGAGTGACAACCTTGTCCGCGCTATTGCTTCCTTGTACAAAGATAGTGTAGCGTGTGTAAGGGTAAATGGGTCATTAACTTCCTGGTTTGACATCCCTAAAGGAGTCAAACAGGGATGTGTAATGTCACCGTGGTTATTCAACATATACATGGATAAATGTATGAAAGAATTGAAAAGTATGGATGTGGGAGCGAAAATGAGTAATCTAACTGTCAGTTGCCTTCTGTACGCCGATGACGCAGTCCTCCTAGCTGACAGCGAAGAGGAACTGCAATCCTTGGTTACAAAGGTTTACGAAGTGTGCAAGGAGAGTGATTTGCTAATGAATGTGCAAAAGTCGAACGTCATGGTCTTTGAAAGAAATGTAACTATGACTGAATGTAAGATTGTAGTAAATGGAGATAGTTTGAAACAGGTCGAAGAATTTGTATATCTGGGTAGTATGTTTACTAGAGATGGAAATATGGACAAGGATATTGAAAGGAGGGTTAGTGCCGGTAACAGAGTTAATGGTGCCTTAAAGTCTGTCGTAGCAAATAAGTGTCTATCGCAAGAGGCTAAATTAGCAGTTCATAATGGAGTTCTGGTACCAACCCTTATGTATGGAAGCGAAGCATGGAGTTGGAAAAAAAGGGGACGAAAGTAGACTGAATGCTGTTGAAATGCGATTCCTCAGGCGAATGTGCGGAAAAACAATGTATGATAGGTGCCCTAATGTCGAAATTAGAGCAGAATGCAAGGCTGAGTTAAGCATTATCGACAAAATTAAGAAAGGTCTTTTGCGATGGTTCGGTCATGTGGAGCGAATGAATGATGAAAGAACGGCTAAAAAGATTTATGATGCGAATGTGTCTGGTTGTAGAAGTCGAGGAAGGCCGAGAAAGACATGGCATGATCAAGTACAACAAATTCTTGAAAGTGGTCATGTGAAAAGTCGGAATAATCGACGTGCGTGCATGAGAAGATGTATGAATGTGAAGGAACCAAGGAAGTGTGCCAGGACCAGAGTGGTGTGGCGTTCTATCCTCTCTGCCTACCCCTCTGGAGAAATGGCGTGATGGTTAGTTAGTTAGTTAGTTATATTGAAGTGTTTATATTAATTTTAATATGTATCTTTTTAAAGTAAAAGGCACTGCGTGCCGTGTATATTAATGAATAAATAAATAAAAAACTACAATGATAGAGCTTTGAATGTGAATTTTAAAACCTATACAGTTTTAGTAAGATATATCTAACCACAACTAATCTCTTGGAAATAAATAAAAACTTTAGCTTAAGTAAGCAGGTGGTAGTTTTTAGTTTTTAAAAGAAAAGTTCCAAAGTCTTAATCCAAAGACGATATTATAAACGATAAAACATATCTGAGTTACTACACCTTTCTACCCAGTTTAAAATAATATATAAATCAAATTTGATCAAAAGTTTTTACTTTAAAAAACTGTTTCCGTCTCAAACATTTGTGCTTTCTGGATATCGAACCCGAAACCTTATGCATGAAAGCTAAACGCGGTGAGCACTCTGCCACCAGGCGACCGTTTGATAAAAAAAAAAACAAAATTATCACCTACAGAAAAACCTGTTCTAATGTTTGTTATTAGATTTCCGTTTATTTATTCAGTTAATTAATTAGCTCGGCGGACATTCATTGTCAAAAAAAAAAACAAAATGGTCGAAAACCAATTTCATTTCCGAATGTTTTAATTTAAAATTGCTTTTTGTTGGTTTAAGTAAAATAAATGAAAGCATTTTTGTGAATTTAATTAACATCCATTGCTAATGAATATACCTTATCATTATTTTTATTTTACCTTTGTGATTTACTAGATTTTATTTATGGCTTCGATCACGTGATATTAGGGAGAAATTATTTAGGTAATTTATTAGTTGTGTCGTTTATCAATAAGAAATGTAACTATGACTGAATGTAAGATTGTAGTAAATGGAGATAGTTTGAAACAGGTCGAAGAATTTGTATATCTGGGTAGTATGTTTACTAGAGATGGAAATATGGACAAGGATATTGAAAGGAGGGTTAGTGCCGGTAACAGAGTTAATGGTGCCTTAAAGTCTGTCGTAGCAAATAAGTGTCTATCGCAAGAGGCTAAATTAGCAGTTCATAATGGAGTTCTGGTACCAACCCTAATGTATGGAAGCGAAGCATGGAGTTGGAAAAAAAGGGACGAAAGTAGACTGAATGCTGTTGAAATGCGATCCCTCAGGCGAATGTGCGGAAAAACAATGTATGATAGGTGCCCTAATGTCGAAATTAGAGCAGAATGCAAGGCTGAGTTAAGCATTATCGACAAAATTAAGAAAGGTCTTTTGCGATGGTTCGGTCATGTGGAGCGAATGAATGATGAAAGAACGGCTAAAAAGATTTATGATGCGAATGTGTCTGGTTGTAGAAGTCGAGGAAGGCCGAGAAAGACATGGCATGATCAAGTACAACAAATTCTTGAAAGTGGTCATGTGAAAAGTCGGAATAATCGACGTGCGTGCATGAGAAGATGTATGAATGTGAAGGAAGCAAAGGAAGTGTGCCAGGACAGAGTGGTGTGGCGTTCTATCCTCTCTGCCTACCCCTCTGGGGAAATGGCGTGATGGTTAGTTAGTTAGTTAGTTAGTTATGATATATTTTATCGGAATTAAAAGTAGCTTGGTCTTCCGACTATCGCTATGAAAAATTACAATGATTTAAAATTGTTATTCTGTTCACAAAACCAAAACGAAAAGCAAATTAAACTAACTATAGATAAAGCAAGTAAATTATAAAAATTTAAAGAAATAATTCATTAAGTTTATAATTGCAATATTTCATTATTTTTTAAGTACTTTTATAATTTATTTCAAATAAAACACTTTGTAATTTTTTACCACGTACGACTGTAATATAATAACACCACTAGTTTCAGGCATAGAATTAAGAATAGTCCAGAAGGAGCGTAGAATCATAAGGGAATACATCGGACTGTGTCCAAAAATCCCCCCACTATGCCTTACTTTCACCGCGCGCATTAGTGATGTCGCCGCGTAATGTTGCACGACGGGAAAAAATATAATCATAACACAAATGTAAGGTAAAAAAAAAAAGCAAACTGCTAATTTCTCTAAAATTTTATTGTGCACGCGGAAATATTGATTGACACAACAGAATAGATATGTAAAGGGTCATTTAATAAGAGTAACTGAATTAGCGAACTTCGAACTTGAAATGTAAAACAAATTTTATTTTAAATAAAACGGATATTTTTATATCATGTTAGATAATATTTGATGTTTTAATAATAATATCGGTAAAATTTCCACCAGAGAGTTGTTTAATCCGAGGTCAAATTTTCATTAGTTCTCTCATTAGATGAGCAAAGTAAGGTAAAAAAAATTACAACCCTGACTACACTAATGAAATGTCTATTTTATTTTCTTCGACAATCTGACGGATGGAAAAATAATTCAATTTTTAAGTAATGTATTTGCTACTTACACATTCATTTGCTTATTACAATTAAATGTGAACCCATCCTGTTTCTTTAAGATCCTAGCAGTATTTCTACACTTTAAAAATACACAATACGGCATAGTTGAATTCAACTCAGGAGTTGCGTACTGAGCGACGCCGACGTCTACAAATTAACTAATGGGTCAAAACGTAAACCTTCTCATTTATGAGTAGTTTACGCGCCTTCTGTTTGATGCTCGTATGCGGTTTCTGGACTATACTTAATTCTATGCTTTTCTGAATTATCTAACATCGGGTGTAAATATAAACTAAACAAAAATATTATACAGATTAGTACTTAGGTACTGATAGGGTCGATTAAAAGGGGCAAGGCAGTGTGAGGGGGTTTCCTAATTATGGGGAATATTAATAGCGGGGGTGAAAAATTTCGTACTATAATATTATTGATTAAAGTTTTTTGGATTTCATTTTTTTTAAATTATTTATTATAATGCCTCTACTTGAGACATAATGTAATCATTTTATGCGAATAAAAAGAATGGTTTGTCTCCATGATATGTTTTGAAAATTCAGAAAAACTAGTGCTCGAAAGTCCACGGTGGTGTTCTTTAACTCTATTTTTTTAATTTTTCGCAGTTTGTCCGATATATTTTCTGTAACAATCTCCACACGTAATTTCATATACACCATTTTTTCTACCAGATCTATTTTCGATTTGGAGTTATCGAGTATTTTCCCTAAATTTTTGTTTGTATAGAAAGCGGGTTGGATTTTGGGAATAAGAATTTACTAATATTTAAACACATTGAACAGTGAATAGAATTTTCTTTCAGGATTTATTTTCCGTTTTTATATGCAGAATACAAGTATTTTTCGATGAATTTATTTTTACTTTTAGTCTTGAACATTTTATCTATTAAATCATAATCATATCCATTGTTATTAGATAAACCTTTTTATATATTTAATTCACGATTATACTTGGCCCTACTAAGGGGAATCTGAATTGATCTGTTTAACAAAGAGTGAAAACTGTCCATTTCATGTGCCCTCTAGGAATTATAGTGTCCGTGTGTGTAGGTTTACGGTAAATATTAAAAATTAATTCATTATTGATGATTTTAAGAGAGATCTATAAAAGTAATGCAATTGAATTAAAAAGTAAGTTGAAAAAAATATTTGCGTTCTTATGATTTACCAAATATTTAATTTTAAGAGGCCATTTTTAACGAGTTGTAAATAACTCACTATTAGAAAATGTAATCGAGTTGGGGTAGAGTGAGATTCAAACCACGGACCTTTGGTCCGTGAATCTGAGACACTAGCCACAGGACCACAACCCGATTCGATTTTGATTTAATTAAAGTAATTAAAGTATTATATACATTAAAAAGATGGTTAATTTTATTGGCATTTAAGTGAAATCAAACTAACGGAGAGAACTGAGCATAATTTGTTTGGAATGATTTAGTATGGAAAGTACATCTAAACCTTGTGGTCTTAAAAGGGATCTTAAAATGTATTTCATTTACCAAGCATTGACAATATACATATAACATTATTCACAAAATTATATAGTATGACAACATCAGCTACTACCCGTCTAGTTGAAAGGGAGGATATATGCAAATTTTGTAATAACAAATTATATGATATCTCAGAAAGAGGTAGACCCATCTTTTAGTTTATATATCGTAGCAACTTTCTCCAATATTTACTTTATAAATCAGTGACCAGATTTGAGATGCATATTCTAACTGAGACCTCGCCAGTGAGCAGTACAATAATTTAATTCAATTTATGGTTTTAAAAGGTTTCGTATTTCTAATGACAAACCCAAGAATACGCCTTTTTTTGTTCGAAATCGTTTCACAGTGTTGTGAAAAATAAAATTTTCTATCAAATATGACGCCTTGATCTTTGATTGATTCAAGCAGTATTATTTATATAATAGGTAGATACTATTGGACCCCGTAGTATAGAAGTAGAGTTAGTTTTCAATAAATTAACCTGTTTGTTTGATATTAATATTTTTACACAGAGATGAATAATTTTATTGAAAATATAATTATAGATTTCTGTGTCCAGGCGGATGAATAATACAGTTCTGTTTGTAAAATAGAACAAAAAGGCTAGACCAGTGTTTTCGACACGATAGCTGCTCTTAGGTAAAAATCGACTGAAAATAAGTCCACATCGTTGTGTAGTGGTTAACGCGTTCGCCTATTATTTTCGAGGTTCTGGGTTTGATCCCTGCCAGGGTGGATATGAAATATTGTTTTATTAAACGTTTTCGAAATGCTTTATTTTATTGTTCCTGGACCGCACCTGAAGCGTGATACTAATCACCTTACCTTTGTATAACAGATGATCGACCTACGCTACATTTAGTTTACCAATACAGTGACCTTTGAAAGCGTGATGATGATGATGAATTATAGAAGTCTAAGCTCATTACTTGCCATTGGAAAAATTAGTAAAAACGATTTTGGAAAAAATGAACTACGACACAAGATCTGGTTAATTAACCAATCAACTTTAGCGTTGGTAAGATTTTCAGTTTCCGGGAAGCCAGATCACCAGTCAATAAAACTAACCGACAGCAACTAGTGACGTCACGGAGGAGTAATTTCAAAATTACAAAACTTTAAAAAATCGCTGTTCATACCTACGATACATAATTTATTTATTTTTAATATTGGATTAGTTTTACTTTCAAAAAACAACACTGAACTTCCTTATTTAATGAAAAATCCTTTTTTTAAAGAAAAAACAAGTTTTATTTTCTATGAAAAATTGTGTCTCCTTTTGTGATGTTTTATCTTGGAGTTTATGAACATAATATTTTCTATAGAGGTAATTCAAGCAGAGCTTGATCTAAATAGCGTAGAGCAGGGGTCGACAAACTATCTTTAAAAAGGGCTTGATTGGAAAAATAAGCTAGCCGGGACCCGTATTATAATGGAATGTCATAATTTAGCCATATAAACATCACCCACATCAAATAGATTTCAGCTCTTTTACTTCACAAAAGTCTTTGGATACAGAATTAAGGAAATTATTTTGATGAGATGAAGAACGCTTTTTTAGAAGAAAATATAGAAATATAGGTATTAACATGGCTTATGACTTGCCATTGGCTGGTTTGAGTGGCCACTTTACAATATGTGTAACATTCTACCTATATTTAAAGATCTGTATTCCTTCCATTCTTCTATCTGTTAATCTTTGTGAAGTAAAAGAACTGAAACCATCATTTATACGGGCGAGATTTACCTGACTGAATTATTTCCCCCGCATAAACGGCAACGCTTTAAAATATGTCACTTTTTTACACTTCTTGGACCACTTGGTTTAATCAATAATTTTTTGAGTTTTTCCGTATTTTTGTAGACAAGGACTGCATTAAACCCCCTTTTCTAATATTGATTTATTACAACAGAGATGAAGAACATCATATAGAAGGATGTTTGCAGTAAGGATCAAAACAGACAGAGGTCCGTGGTTTGACTAGCCCTGGCGTAGAGTGTAGATTGTTCTTAAGAGCGTGGTTCTATTAGTCCGGGGAGAGGGGAGACTCGGTACATGGGGAGAATTAAAACACAGGCATAGTTGAGACAGTAGAGTGGACTGGGGCAGTGGAATGGGTGGGCTTTTTAAAAGCTTATGCATGTAGAGCAGTGCTCCGCAACCTTTTCTCACCTACGACACACCAAAATTCTTCCTAGAATTACGCGGCACACCAAAAGCTAAGATATATAGGTATTAAATTGATACAAATTTTTACAATCATTTTTAGTTTTTTATTTGAAAGGTATACATACGTATAACTATAACATATTTTTTTTTACGAAATTTTAAAATTTTACCGCAGTTTTGGAACATTTCCAGGGGAGAAATTTTCAAAACTCAGTCAAACCAATTAAAAAATAGCTATAAAACCAGTTAAAAATAGAAGCGAACTAAACTAATCTGATACCTGCGCTTGTTTCAATGAACACAAAAGTTTTATATTCGGCTCGATTTTTGACAGCGCAACCCGAAGTTCTTGGTCAAGACCTTTTAAGCATGACCGCTTATCATTTTTGATTAATACAAGCGTTGAAAAACTTTGCTCACATAAATATGTTGTCGAAAATGGAAGTAGTGTTAAGATTCCTTTTTTGGAAATGCGAGGATATTATTTTTTAACGTAAATCCAGAAAACATCTAATGGAACTTCGGAGGAGTGAAGTTTTAGAGTCTTGTCATTACTTAAATCTGTAAATTCCTCTCGAATTTGCAGAGGCAGTGCTTCCGTAGAAATTATTGCATTAGTTGCAAAAGGATTTCTTATCCAATCGTATTGTTCCGTATTAATGGAATAAAAATACTGATCAAATTTCTGCTGAAGCATACTTAAATGTTGTTGGGCCAGATCCACAATTAATTGTTTGTTTTCAATTGTACTATGGTTGGTCCTTTGGTACATTTCCATACATCCTTTTTTCAACTCTTTCTGCCAAAGTTCGAGTTTTTTTTTCAACCCTTGTAATTTGTCGGAGCTCGTCAATATATTCTCATTTGGACCTTGCATTTTTTTTATTTTACTTAACTTTGTGTTGTAAAAATAGTGACAGCTCTGCACACGACAGTAATATCAGACGAGTATACGTGAACTGAGCCGCTCAGTGTTGCCACCTTGTCATTTACATTCCCGCTAAACTCTACAGAAAATCCCGTCAGATTCCGTCAAAACTTACTTGTATTTCCGCTAGATGTCCCGCCAGATTTCATCACTCAACATAAACCACATTATATTATATTATAATAATTATTATTATTCTATACTAAAATGTCAAAATACATTGAATTTGACCGCGGCACACCTGTATCCAGCTCACGGCACACTAGTGTGCCACGGCACACCGGTTGCGGAGCACTGATGTAGAGAACAATAGGGCCCGCCAAATATAGGGTGCAGATAAACCTACCACGTGATAAAGCCTCGTATTTCATTTTCTGCTCACAAAATACACTGTTAAGCGCGCTAATAAAAAATATTCATAAATTATTTTAATGTGCAACTGAAAATGTGCACTGAAGTACTATACTGGCTTAGCATCAGGCATAGAAACAACATTCACATTATTTATTTATTATATTTACGGCCTAAGCCAATTACAACAGTTACATGAAGAAACATTAATGCAAGAAACTGAACAAAAAGAATATAAAACTATGTAGCAAAGACAAACAAGGGTAAAACAATAATGGTATACAATATATTTATAAAAACGAAAGACATAAGACTTCGAGCTAAACCGTGCCAATCCAACTTTATCCCACACTGTTTAGTCGCGAAGAGATCTACGAAAAACCGGAATATCTATCCCAAATAATTCCAAGTCGTGTGATGAATTGACTAATCTACACATTCTGAACATTGGGGCATAAAAACCAAAGTTGCTCTTAGAAGATTATTATCTTTAATATTTGGATCGTAACCATTATTAATAGCAATTGCTTTTAATATTCCTTTAATAATGTCGAACCATTGCTCAAAGGTTCCTGGTTTGATATATTGTCCCAATAAAATTTAAATATAAAATTTTTCGTTTTTGTGATGTTATTTCGGTAAAATAAAATAATTTGAATTATTACATATACGTTATTACATATACGTTATTACATATACCTAATATTTCATTATTGCTAAAACTAAGATACGTAGCTTGTTTATTTACCATTTTTCTCTGTGCTTGTCCTTAATACGCCTCCCTCACAAACACCGACGAACCCTTCTCTCCCGTCCCCTCGCCTATTCCCCCCTCTCCCCGTCCGAGATGAATATGTTTCCTTACTCTTGACTTGTACCGTGCTACATATTAAAATTCTTTGTTTTAGAACAGGAATCTCCAAATTACGGCCCGCGTGCTATAAACGTGACTGAAATAAGTAACGCACATAATCAAATAAACATTATAATTTCCATGAGTACTGAGATTTATGTAGCTGTTTTAACTGGCAATTAATTGTAGACCTCGTTCTTAAATATACAATGTAAAAAAAATTCAAAAATCATTGGTATTTATTATTCTCTATCCTTGAGTTCGTACAACTGTTGTTTCTATAAATTTTTTAAAAAAATCAAAAATACCTAAAATTCACTATTAAAAATACGTTGTTTGTGTGAAAACAGCAAATGTCCACATTAATTTGACATATTACGACAGAGATGAAGAACATTTAAGAAAAGGTGATGTATAATTTTAGGCATCTACAGGGCTTATGACCTTTCGTGAGCTGGTTTAAGTGGCCACTTTACACACTGTGTATCATTCACCATTCTGCCCATATTTGAACATCTATATCCCTTCGATTCTTTCATCTGTTGATGTTTGTGAAGTTAAAGAGCTGAAACCTTTATTTATGCGGGTGAGATTCATCTAATTGAATTATTTCACCTACATACTAGGCAACGCCTGAAAATTTTATTTTTTCAATTTCTATACTTCTTCATGGACCAGGTGGATTTATCAACAACGACTCTGTTGTAATATGTTAATGTTTACAGCTCCCCAGGAAGTTGAATCCTGTCCTTGTCTACAAAAATTTGGACAAACTCAAAATATTGTTCACGTTAATTTGTTTGGAAATAACAGTTGTCCACATTAATTTGTAGAAATTAACAAAAAATATCCTTTAGTTAGCATTTCTACCACTATGTAGCGCCACTGTCACTCATTGTTCAACGTTTAAAAGGTGTTCTGAATATTCTCGCAGAAGCTGTTCAGAAAGGGCGAATTCGCTGCGATACTCTCGTGCGTAATACGCGCGACCGTTGCGTCCAGAAGAAGCGTACCAACGCGCGAGCATTTGAGGACGAATTAAGTTAGTAGAAAACATGGAGTTGAACGAAGCGCGCTTGATATATGCACACGCTCTGGAGTTCGCGCGTCAACTGGATGCAACAAGGCGTCTCTAGTATCTCGACTCTCGCGCTATACGCGCGAATCAAGCGCGAGTCGAGAGTCTGGCGAAGCGCACGCGATTTACGCGCGTATTTTGAATTCGCGCGATGCTTGTGGACGCGATGTATTGGTGCCTATAGTCCTTAAAATGTAGTTTTATTCGAATGACAGCTGTCAAACGAATTTCATTGGTGATGGAAAATCACTGATGACTGATGAAATCGATTTTATCAGTTATTTCATGCAATCATGAAACTCGGTTTCCGAAAATTGATATCAAAAAACACAAAAACAAGCCTATTATGGTGTGTTTAACACAATTATTCACCAAAAAATAAGACATTTGTACTTTTTTCATGTACAACATCAAATGAACTATTTTTTTATTCGATCAATTTACATTGATCAATTTGTCCCATCTCTAACGTTTTTGCAAAATGATGTAACCTTGTAAGAACGTCATTAATAATTAGGTTTATTTTAGTTTTTTTTAGTTTTAAAGCTGATTTTATTTAATAATGTTGATTTATGTGTGAAGCATTGTATTAAAAAAATAATTAACACGCCAGATACGAATGATTTTTCGTGTGTCAATATACACAACTCCTTTGACGTTACTACAAAGTTATGTCGTCACTTTTTCTGACAAATGTCATTCTAATCAAGCTTTACATTTTACATTTTACATTTTTTTTTTTTTTTTTTTTTGCACCACAACAGGCCAGGAGACCTAATTACAGTGGTGAATTACATCACAGAGCACCCAGGCTTGAGAAAATTCACATTTTATTTTTTTTGTGTTCTCACCGGGAATCGAACCCGGAACCTTCCGTGCGTGAGTCAAGCGTCTTGACCACTACACCACGGAGGCCGCCTTTATTTTAAGGACTATAGTATCTTGCTAACGCGCAAATGAATTCGCGCGAAACCTTTCGCGGCGAATTCGTCTCTTCTGGACAAGCTCTTACAAAGGTTTTAGCAGTGATTAATGAATATTTTTACAAATCTGAATATGATGAGTTTAACTTTACTTACAAGTTTCTAAAAAAAAGCACTTTTTTAATTTCAAATAGAAAAAATATTTTTTCTAGTTTTATTTGGTTTGCACCAAAAACCTCAAATGTACAATACACCCTTGTGCAATGAATGTGAACAAAGCGTTTATTTAAAACTGGTTTGGATTTACTTCAGATCACGTTATAAAAACACATTAGAAGTTGTCACTGACACTTTAAACTCAAATCGTGCAGATGGTCGTATTGTTGGTAAGGTTATTTACAAATTTTAGAGCGTTTCGACTTTCTATTATAACATCTGAGATTTTTCATTGTTATCTTCAGTGTTTAGTGAAAGTTTAGATGTATACTCGTATAAGTAATGGATATCTCAAAAGAAGTGCGTTCTAACGTTATTACACTGTCTAAACGTACTGAAATATCTCAAAAGTAGCGAACAAAAAAATATGACCTTTCCAAAGATGCAGTCAATAAGCTGATCAAACTTTTTAGATAAACTGGCTCAATTTTACTACACGGAGAAAAAAAGTGTCCAAAAAAGAACATAAAGAAAGAAGATACCTTTTCATTAAGAAACAGTAAAATAATCTCATAAAGAAACAATTCTTGACGGCTGTGATGAAGAAAAAGAAAAGAGCCTGGGCACAGAAATAGAAATAATGGACGCAAAATTACTTGAAGACGTGTTATTTTCAGATGAAAACCATTTTTTTATTCAGAGCATGCGTCCGGTCCGATAGTGAACCACTTTTACAAGCTCACTTTCTACAGTCAGTCAAACACCCTGTGAAACAAATGTTTTGTTGCTGCTTCTCCTTTTTTTGGTCCAGAATTATAGTACTTACAATAGAGATGATTTAAGTTATAAATTTAAAAGTATTTCGAAAGATCGAATGGTCCCTGAACTTTCAAAAATAAATTTATAAAACCCAATTTTTCAACCAAATCTAGCACCTTGCCATGCGTCCAAGATTGTGAAAAAGTTTTTCGCTGACAATGGTCTAACCATTTGGATGGACCTGACAATTCACCAGAACTCAATCTTATCGAGAATTTGTGGTCTATCTGCAATATGAGACTTAGAAGTATGGATTGCACAACAAAAATTAAATTGCTCGAGTCAGTGATTTCAGTGTGGTACCGAGATGCGAAAATCTATAATAACTGCAATTCATCAGTAGAATCCACGTCAAAACACAAATGAAATAGCTGCAAGCTAAGGTTGGACATATTAAATATTATTTTTTGAAATTTTGTGGCTGATTGCTTTTTTATATGAATTAAACACATTTTTAAAAGATAAATTTATTTTCCGAATTAATTGGCACAAGGGTAAGGGTATTGTTTTAAAACAGAAAATGTCACACTAACATTTTATTAATATGTGCATACAATATTTTCATCATTTTCAATATCTATACAGTGCACTTAAAATACATTTTTTTTAAATTTCATAAAAAAAATAGTAAAACCATGTTACTCAATTTAAACACCCTCCTGAAAAATTGTTGATTTGTGTGACATTTGAGGTTTTTAAAACGTAATCTTAAATTATTTGCAGCTGTGAATCAAGTTTACTAGTGGAAGTTATCAGATTATCAACAATAAATCCTAATCAATTAACTTGGATCTGTAAATCATCATCAGCCTTGTATTCAATAATGAACATCGGCCTTCTCCCTCAGGTCTCCCTATTCTGAGCGGACCGCATCCACCTACTTCCTCCAACCTGTCTCAAGTCATCATACTACCTTGCCTAAGACCTGCCGACACTTTAGTCTATTCTGGTTCGCTATTCCAGGACCGTTTTATTCCATCAAGAGTCTGTGGTTCAGGCTTTATGGCCAGACTAACTCCATTTCTGATTGGCAACCCTGTGGGCAACATCGATGACCTTGGATTTTGCTCCAATCTATGTATCAACTCCTATGTAAATATATTTTTGATATCTCAGTTTGGAGAATGTTTTTTTTACACAAATACTTCATTCCAAAAGCGGAAAAAAAGGTAAATATTTTTTTTATGAAACTGATCAAATTGTGTGAGTAGAACTTTTCCTATAAAATTCCAGCAATGATTTCATTTTTTTTTTAAATGTATTGCAAACCAATCCTAAGAAGATCTTCAAGAAGATTTTTAAATCCATTTAAAAATCTGGAGCACGGATTTTTATGTCATAGTATGATAAGCTAGCTAGGTCTTGGATATTGGAACTTAGTGGAGGAGTTAGTGAGGCCCTTCGGCTAAAAAGTTTGGATGCCCCTGTCTTAGTAAACACAGGTAATTTAAAAGTTTTTCGTCGTGAAAGCTTTCGTGGGAAGAACAGTCGTGGATTATTTTCAAAATGCGCGTCTTTTAAAAAAGCAAAATGAAAAGTACAATAAAGCAAATTGAAGAAGTGGAAATTATTTTTTTAGGTCAAATTTGTCATTATTATAATACCATTCTCTCCGGTCAGGCAGATATTTTTCATCTCTCCTGTGCTAAATATAAAGGATTTATTACGTTAGTTATGAATACGTTCATCATTATATTTTATAATATTTCTTTTGTTCGTTTATTTTTACTGTTATAATTTATAATATTTTTGAATATTGTTAGATTTTTTAATTTTATTGGGTACTAGGTACATAACGTTACAAAGTATTGTAATTAATTAATAACTTATATCATCCACTGTATAAAATGTTAATTTATTTATTTATTTTATTTATTGTGATTCACAAACACAATACATACAAAATTAGTATTATAATCACAATATGTTATGTTTAGATATTGTTCATCAGTTTAATATGAACACAACATGCGCAAATGAGTTTTAAAAATATATATATATTTATATATTATTTCTTTTATAACTTGACTAGCTTCATTCAATTTTATTAATATTATGAAAGTTATGAAACTTAATTACACTAACAGTTAATTACAATTATTTTACATAACTAACATAAGGGACTATTTAATTTAATACATTGCATTACAGTTCTCCTATAATTATTTAATGTATCGTTAAAGATATTAATATCAGCATTACTTTTTACATAATTATTTAATCTTAACATACGTGATAATGCATTGAAGTGAGCCATTTTATTATTGAAAGTTGAAAGATAAAATGTAGCGTATGATCTCAATCACCGACTGGGGATATTCAGAGGTCATATTGACTTGTTTTATTGAATTGTAATAATAAAAATACGTTTTTGATTTATTCCATTTTTATTTATTTTTTTTACCAGTGACCGACATCGTCAGAATCACCAGTCCGACGATGTCGGTCACGACGAAACCCGGTCACTGGTAAAAATTATTATAATTAAAATGCAGTTCCACCAAGAAATGTCAGTAGAAAAACTCAATATATATTGTGTTATTTATTTTAACACTTTATATACGTATAAGGGCGGGCATATTGCCTTAAGGTAATTTCTTCCTACCTACCCAAACCGTTCAGTTTGAGAAAATTACAAGTACATGGACATATTAAATATTAAAATTTTATACAAAAATTAAAAACAAAGATTTTTTTTACAATCCATATTTCTATAATAACTATATTCTGTTTGCTTTTTAAGTAAAAATTGCTGTTTTTTTCCAAATATTTAAAAAACTGATAAAAAAACATGTTATACGTCGTGCTTATATGGATATTATAAATATTTCTTTTAAAAAAACTAATAATAATGTTTGACCATACGGTCTTAAACACTCAGACCATCTTCTTCATTCATACATCTTCTCATGCATGCCCGCCGATTAATCCGGCTTTTGACATGCCCATCTTAAAGCATTTGTTGAATTTGGTCGTGCCATGTCTTTCTTGGTCTTCCTCGTATTCTGCAACCATTAACATTTGCATCCTTTAAGCCGTTCTTTCTTTGTCCATTTGCTCTACATATTTCAACCAACGCAACACTCCGTTCTTGATATTTTCGATAATGCTAACTTATTTATTTATTTATTTATATATACGCCCAATGGGCATTTTTAAGGACATATTTATACATAGGAAATTATTATAAAGGAAAATAGAGAGGCACAATGGTATTTAGTAGACTTGGTAGGAGTGGAAGCGGGCGAGAGGTGTTTATAATTGAATTTGATTCAGTGATCGTTTGAAAGAAGACAACTTGTTATCAAAAAAATCAAGACTGGTATGTTTATTGCCAGACCTAAGAATTCTGGGCATAGGGGAATGAAAACCGTAGTTAGTTCTATGGTTATCGGTATTTAAGAGGTCTCAGGTTTTTTGTTGGGATATTTAATTTTATTGAGCTTAGTAGTTCAGGCGCATCAAAGAGTGAGTTAAATTTTATAAATAGGACTAGAAGGTCGGATTTATCTCGACGGTCTCGAAGAGAAGGTATATTTAATCTAGTTTCTAACTCATTATACGTATATTGGTCTCTGGATAAGCCCAACCTCCAGTCTATCTTTCTTAAAACTCGATGTTGAACTGATTCAAATTTTTGCTGGAAACATCATAATATGGAGACCAGATAACAGAGGAATACTCTAGGTGCGGGTGAACTAGGGAACAGAAGAGAGTTTTAAAGCACGGATCTCGACATTTGTGCACTTATCGTACATCGTTTTACGACACATTCGCCTGAGAGATGGCTTTTTGAAAGTATACAGCCTTCGTTTATTATTTTTTTACATTAAAAACTCTATCAGATGCCGATAAAAACATGTGTATATTTTCAGAATTAATGAAAAACTATATCTGGTATAAATATTTTTCGTCAATATTAAATCGACGATAGTTCGATGTTATTCGTTTCTAAGAACTTTTACTCACACCAATATGTCTCAAACTAGACATTACACGTGTAAAACATTTTCCCTTAACATACAAATAGATTATTATTTTCACGAAATACCTTTATAAATGTATCCAAAGCTTCTGAAATTGAAAAGCTTTATTATAGGTTCGTAATTCGTGGACAACAGATACACATATTTTATTTTTTTGTATACTTTCATATTATATTTATTTTCTCTTGTTTGATGAAAAAAATGCAATATTATCCATTTTGAATCTAGAAAAAAATGTCACAAAGTAGATGCTTACATAAATAATGAACGACTAACTGAAATTGAACATGTTGAATACTTAGGACTAACAATAGACAAACAATTGACATGGACAATTCATTTCAACAATTTAATTGGCAAAGTGACGACTTTATCGAGTCTATTTTTTAAAATCAAAAACTTTGTTCCAATAAAGGAAAAAAAATAATGTATGAAGCCTATGTAAAAACTAAAATATGTTATATGCAACTACTATGGGGAACCGGAAATCAAAATGACATAAACAGACTACAAAGACAGCAAAATAAAATATTAAAGTTAGTATATGACCTTCCCTATCTAACAGCAACTGAAGAACTTTTTGAACAAACTAAACAATTAAATGTAACTGAACTCTTTAAACTAGAGTCTTTAAAATTTATTCATAAATTAGCCACTGATGTAATTGTAGACGAAGAATTAAAACTTGAAAAAAACTGTAGTAAACATGAACGCAATACGAGAATATCAGAAAAATATCATATACAATATTTTAAAACGAGAAAAGGACAATCGAGACTAATAAATTATGGACTGAAGTTATACAATAAACTACCAGACAAAACTGAACAAAAGACTCAGACAACCTTTACAAAAGATGTTAAAAATATTATTATTAACAGTAGAATGTGAATTTTAAAAGTGAAAATATTTTGTTAAATGTATGTAACCCGTAAGGGTTTATCAATGAAATTTAAATAAAATAAGAAATAAAAAAAGGAATAAAGTAATAAGGGTCTATAAAATACAAAAAAAAAATTACTACATATTTGTAGCATAAAAAATATTTTTAAAATTATGAATTTTTAATTCCTCCGAAAACGGTAAAAAAAAACATTGGCTACGCCCCTAATACGTCGGAATTTATATTAATTTTGAACTTTGTAACCGTTCAATTTTTTTTTTAACATTGTCACGAATCTTGTCACAATTATCAATTACATGTCGCATTTTTCTAGGGACATATTTTTTCAATTTTTTTTTAATGTTATCTATGAAAACACTTCTCCTCAATATCCAGATTGGTTATAATTTTTTTTTCTTCTTAATTCATTTCATACATTTTTGTCGGTATTCGTGGTATGTGATATTTCCCTATTCAACAAACCGAAATAAATACAGCGCTTTCGAGAAAATCGTTATAATAATTCACTTAAAAATGTCAAATAAAGCGGAAACGATCGCGCTTTTACGCATTAGAAAGCAAAAGGGGAAATTATTTCGTACTTTTCTGAAACAGTTATTATAATTATGCGCCATTCCTTCTAGGGGAGTTTTTCCTTTGAAATATTGAGTGCAAAGCCTGTTGTGATCGCAGGCCCAGCGGACAAAAGAAATGTGTCAAAGCGGATGCACTTATTGTTGAAAGCGTTTAGGCCAGGGGTTACCGAGTCTGGGTCTGCGGGTATCACCATCGATACAGTGTCCTATGTACCAATGGGTACTGAGAGGGAAATAAAGATAAAATTTATTTATATTTACGATACTTTGTTTGAATTTTTTTTAAGAAACTTTTGCGTTCTTATGATTGGCCCAAATATTTTAATTTTAGGAGCCAGCCTTAACGAGTTGTAAATATTTCACTCTTAGAAAATGGTTTTCAAGTTGTGACAGAGTGGGATCAGACCTGTGCGACCGTGACCCCTAGCTACGGGACAAGCTATTGCCAGTATTGCTGTATAAAGTGGAGGGTTGGACTCTCTTAAATATAAACGCGAATTTGACTATTTTAATATCAATCGTCTTTCGACGATTAGCTCAATGAGGAACATCAGCCCTACGGGAAATTGGATACAATAAATGTTTTCTTGTGCGCTCTAAAAATCTGAAGCATTAAATTGTACGCCAAAGTTACCTAAATATGTGCGAAAAAAAACATTTTAATAAAAACGGACTACTTTGAACGACGTCACTGGTTCATATGAATGAATCAATGATAAGAGAATTATGGAAGATTTCCGATTTGATTGGCAATGAATTAGCAGAACTGATCGAGAATAAGCGGAAGAGAACCTCTGACGTCACACGCGAAGTTATTTCAGAAATGCGAAACTTAACGATATATAAATAAGTACTAGTTTAATAGTATGTTGACAAATATGTGTATTTTTTTTAAACCACTGAAATTCCTCATTATGCTGTTGGGACATTTGACAACAGATATTTTTTGCCGACTCATTGCGATGTTACCAAGGCCCCGATTACAATAGTAAATTAACAGAATCATCTTCAATTGCCTATAAAGTAAAATCTAGTTTTCTGTACGAAAAAAAATTAAACGTCATGGCCGAAAAAGGGTAATTAAACATGTCTAAAAATATATTTTATATAAATACTGTATTTCTCATACAAAACCTTATATTTTACTTTATAGACGACTAGTTTTTACCCGCGGCTTCGCTCACGTGGTATAAGGGTGAATTTTTGAGGTAATTAATTAATTATTGTAGTCGTATAATTGTCGTTTTTTCCAACGCTGGCTGATGCAGCAAACTTCCGTCATCATAACCAAAGTACTTTCAAAACGACCCAATTTTTTACCGGACACGGAGCTATGAAAAGTTACCAATATAGGTTTAAATTAAGAAATAATGACTATTGTCCATGCGATGATATTTCTTCACAGAGTATCGAACATCTGTTATTTCAGTGCCCATTTTTTAGTTTACAACGCCATAATCTTAAAGCAGAATGCAGGAAAGATGGAATATCCTTAACAGATATCCACACTGTAGTTAAAAGTAGTTATCACGCGCCATTGTTCTTAAACTTTGCAACAATGGTGATTGGACTCATAAAGGTAATAAACCAAAATCAGTGATCGAACATCCCATTTCTAAGACAAACAAAAACGATTTTTTCCGAGTACCTTAGCCTTGTACATGACACGTAAGGCTACTAAATACAGGGGTCAAAACGTACGCAAAAAAAAAAAAATGTTGTTTATTTATAAGAATTTTCCCGATGGAATGATATATTTTTTCGGGATTAAAAGTAGCTTAGTCTTTCAACCATCGCTATGAAAGAAATATAATGATACGTTAGTCTTTTGGTGACGTAGCATCGTTATTCTGTTCACAAATTAAAAATCCTACTGCAAAACCAAAGAGAAAAGCAAACCAAACTAACCA
This sequence comes from Micrasema longulum, assembly GCF_059751315.1. Taxonomy (NCBI): domain Eukaryota; kingdom Metazoa; phylum Arthropoda; class Insecta; order Trichoptera; family Brachycentridae; genus Micrasema; species Micrasema longulum. The sequence continues at coordinate 245,021 of NW_028277301.1, forward strand.
TAGATAAAATGAGTCATTACAGAAATTTTAAGAATTCATTACAAATTGATTCTTTCTGACGTCTCACTTTACCGCCTACTCATTTTCAAATAACGTCGCTCATTGTTGATAAATTATGTATTTTTAATTGTAATTATTTTTGATTCGGGAAGAAAAATAAGTACCCCATTTCATTTGTTATTTATTTATTTGACACTATATATATATATATACACAATTTATATACATATAAGGGCGGGCATATTGCCTTAAAGCAATTTCTTCCTACCTACCCAAACCGTTCAGTTTGAGAAAATTACAAGGACATGGACATATTGAATCTTATGATTTTTACAAAATGAAAAACAAAGATTAAAAAAATAAAAAATATGAAAAATGAACACTTTACTTTGAAGAGTGGAGGGGGTGGAAAGGAAAGAAGAAATATAAAGGAACAACTTAAATATTTAGATGATGACATTTAAATTTTGACTTAAATGTAAATAAAGAAGGGCGTCTTTAACATTAGTGGGTAGATTATTTTACAATCGAGTAGCTACTACTGTGAATGTGTATATTAAAAGGGTTCTCTCTTTACTAGAACGAAGAGATAGTCCGTGTTGTGATAGAGGTTGGAAGAGCTCTCTCAGATAAACAGGCGAAGTGGGATTATTTCAAATATTGCGAAGAAGTGATAGAATGTGAATGTTTCTTCTATGCCAGTGTAGTTGCGTGCGATATTCGGTTATGAGGTCGAATTTGCAAAGATCAAAGATATAACGTTTACAAACATTCTACAATCGTTCCAACTTATCAAATAATTCAAAGTTAGCATCCGGATAAGATACATCTGCATAGTCAAGGAGTGGAAGAAGTAAGCTCTGAACTAATGTATGCTTAACATTAATTGGCAAGAAACTCTGTAATCTTTTAAGTTAATGTAATGTCCCAATGTCCCGATTGTGTCGTATTGTAAACTCGAGACAAGATCTGGACTTTTTTGGTGCAAGTCTTTATAGTTTTAAAAATTCACTAAAATAGACTGGATCTTGTCTTGAGGAAGTAAATTTTTTTTTGTCCTAGCTTTAATTTTATTTAGTTGTATTTTATTTTATTAGTGCTTGTATTAATTATAAGAAAGTGTATTTACCATCGTTAGAATGGACTGCATAAGTCCGTCAAATAAATAAATAAATAATCTAAATAAAGTTTAAATTTGAAGCACTAACTTTGTGGTTATTCGTTATAATAAAATAAATTTGTTTTTAACCACTAATTTTTATTTTCCGCAGACCGGTTTCAGAGATGCTTAAATAATAATAATTTTTCTGAACTCGCAAATCATCTCATAGAAAATAATCATCCCTTCAATAAAGACACTGGATTAAAAGTACTTCGTGTTGAAAATAAAATATTTAAATTAAACAACTTAGAAATCTTAGAAATTAAAAAAGCGATTCATAATAAGAAAACAATAATTAATAACCAAATAAACAATATTTCTTTTAGTCCTCTCTTATCTAACTTCGAAAATAATGATATCAAATTACCACCCGTGTAAGAAAAAAAAAACTACTTGATTTATTGAGTCCACGTTTAGTATTTAGTGAACATGATAAAAATGTAAATAAAAAGGAATCAATTCATTAGTTACGTAAACCTTGACGAAGAAGCTTGTTTGCTTTGAAACCGGTCGATGGAAAATAAAAATTAGTGGTTAAAACCAAGTTTTTTTATTTATTTTATTAAAATAAATAATCATTTTACTTTTCAACTCTCCGGCTATCCCTCTGCTAAAAAAATGTCAATCGATCCGTTGAGACATGCAGGAAACACAAACAAACAAATAAACACACTTTCGCATTTATAATATTAGTATGGATTGAAGATACTTTGTGAACCATTATAATTCGGGCCCAGGTACGCTCGATATTTGACCACCGTCAACCGTCAGCTTATTGTTTGGAGCCCCTGGCCACGGTTTAGGGGCGCTACAGTCGGTTCTGTAGTACAGTCGCTAGAACAGGTACAGAGCATACCTATACAGTGTGTAGTATCCTACACCGAAACAAGAAGCACAAAGGAACTGGAGTAAACGTAACTTAGCCTAAAGGGCGAGGGAAGGTAGGTCGAATGCGAGTACATACAGCAAAATTTTTACACTTCAACATAAAAACCAGAACGTTTTCTTATGATGTTTCTGTGAAAGTTCTGAATACCGTGCTCATATCAATTTGGAAAATATAAGATGAAGGTTAGTGAAAAAAAAAACATCACGTCGTAGATAATAGTAGCTAGTAGTTTAGTGTAGATATTTAGTTTATTTTTAATTCTTAAAAAATATACAGGGTGTTCTTTAAACCCTGTCACATCCGAACCCACGATGATCAGTATGGGCAAGAAAACATATTAGCATATTAAAAAAAATATTTAGAACAAAGATTTTTTTTTAAATAAAATATTTAAAAAAACAAAGGGTTTCTTACTTCTGCAGGGGAGAACTGAGGGGAGCGCGGCGCAGTATCAGACTTTCCCCTCCCCCTCCTTGTTTCTCCCCTGAAGAAGTAAGCAACCATTTCCTTTTTTAAAAATTTTATTCGTTCTAAAAAAATATTTTACTGTGCCAATATGTCTTATTGCTCATACTGATCATCGTGGTTTAAGATGTGACAGGGTTTAATGAACACCCTGTATATGCTATCAATTTCTGTACCACAGAGGCAGACCGATGTAAATCCATAATTTGATGAAATGACATTTCGATTTTCGTATCCAGTTTATGATCATGTCCATTGATTTTAATGAAATGTATGCCCCATAATGAAAGAGAAAGAACCAATGTATTGAGCTACTTAAAATACAAAATAATGCTATAAATGATTAGAAATCACTTATAATAAGTAGATTCTTTAGGCTTTTGTTAAATATTGGACGTTTAGATTTGCATCCATCTGACTCTGAGGTACAAATATTTTGTTTTATAATAAAAATATTATAATATACAAACAATATATGCCACTGATTTTCTCAAATTGAACGGTTTGGGTAGGTAGGAAGAAATTGCTTTGAGTCAATATGCCCGTCTTTATGCATATGTTTGTAAACTGTATATGTATATAAAGTGATTAAATAAATAAATAGGCTGCGAAGATAGAACCGGATTCCGCACGCAACTACACTGTCTTAGTATCAGGCAAAGAAGAAACATTCACATTCTATCACTCCCAATAATCTCACTTCACCTTTTTTTCTGAGAGAGCCCTTCCAACCTTATCAGAACATGGGCTATCTCTTCGTTCTAGCAACGAGAGAACTCTTTTAATACCTACTCAAAACAAAGTTGTTTTATTTATTTTATTATTATGTTTGAAATACTGTTTTCCAAATAAAGAATCTTCAAATAATTTGTGTAATCTGCAAGTTTAATCTAGGAGAAAAAACCCGCACTGGGGTTAATACATTCACACAATGGTAAGCTGTGCATAATCGCTTCTATACACGGTTCGCCTCTGTCACTAATCCGGATGGTCCAGTAGGAGCGGCAAAAGAAGAAGATGTCATATATTAATTTTAAATACGGTTCTACCAATACACTGCAATATTTCATAGTCACTGAACTGATCACCTCACCTTACACGTTACAAAATTTATCCAGAGACGCTGCAGTTAGAGTACCACTGGGTGCGAAACAGGAAATGATAATAACGAAATAAATATTAAGCGGGCAGTGTTTGAAAATGCAGAAATGTGAAGAAACCTGAAGCAAAAATAAGTATTTGAGTAAGAAATCTTTCTTTGTTTTCAAAGAAGAATAATATTTACAACATACATAGCGCTTGTGTGCGCGGTAGTGCATACAAATCCCGGGGCGGATTTACGAACATTTTGTAGGGAAAGGCTTTAGGGGTGGGAGTGTGACTACCCTTACCCTGCCTTCGTGACCCACTTTACTTATTTTACTAGTACTTTATGGGGGTGCATGTTGTGAGAAATTTCTCAACCACTTCCTTTAACGAGGGTAGGTTGTATAACCGTTAAGTTATCTTTTTTCTAGATTGTTTATTTGAAATCGCCACCCACTTAACTACAAAGCGGAATTATCGTCACTCGATTACCATCTCTTTTTTCATGATTTTTATCTGAGAGCTGCCATCGTGTCGAAAACACTCGTCCAGAGTCTGGTTTTATTTATTTATCTATCAACGGTTCAAAGAACCTTTTACAATAAAAAGTTTTACATAAATAATCACAGCAATAAACAATTCATTGTGTATTATATAATATGAAATATAACTAAAACTAAACAAATTAGTTACAATAATTTTTATTTTTTTTAAAACTGCAAAAAAGTCAAAAAGAAACATAACATTTCTAAGATGGCAAATAAAAGATAACAATTAAAGTGAGAAAATCTTACGTTCTAAATATATATATATCAAAGTAACATTCAGATTTATTTAACATAAACATAAAGCGGCTAGTATTAAGCTAGGTAATAATAAAAAAGAAAAATAATGCTACAATAATACTTTATAAATAAAACGTTTTTTGGATCAATATGAAAGCTTACATAATCTTAATAACACTTTTATTTTATCAGTTGGTTGGAAGAAGTTGGAATTTGGCAATAAATCCACAAATGTATAATTTATAAATAAAGAAATAAACAAAAATACGTATCCAAGAAATCAAAGTTAAATTTAATAATATATTTTTAAATAAATTCTTTCCTTTTTCTAAAAAATAACGAGCGAGATTACATTTTAATGCATTAACAGAGTTTGTATTGAAAATTTCAAATATTTTTTCGAACTTATTTCCATACCTATGTATTCACGCACTTATTTATTTCACGCACATAGCTTATCCGCCTGGACAAAATTATATTAAATGGCATAGTGGAAATGTAATAGAAAAAAATCCGCAATAAGCGTGTCAGAGGGTCGTTCAGATTGGCACCGGTAGCAGTAAAGCTGAAAGAAATCGGGATGAGATGTTATGGTCACGTCATACGTAGGAATAAGGTATATTCAGTGAGACGAGTACTTAACATCCCGAATTTGAGTCTCGAGATGGAGACAAGACTCGAAGACCAAGGCCCCGATTACAATGGGAAGTTAACATTTATCTTCAATTTTATCTACAACTACAAAGTAAAATTAAGTTTTTTGTATTAAAAGAAGAATAAACATCCATTTTTTTCTTCTTCACCTATTGAATTTTTAAACTATGACTTCTTAATGAATACACATGATTTGGAAAGTTTATCCAGAAGACTTAACCTGAGTGATTTAATGTTTCTCTTTAAGATTATAAATGGCATGCTGGACTCCTCCTGACTTGCTAAATATGGTTAAATTCCGAATACCTGTTAGGACTACTAAAAATTATGTGCCATTTCATATAGATATTGCTGCTACCAATTATGCTATTAATTCACCTATTCCAAGATTGCACAGTCTAGGCCCTAGACTGTGCAATCTTGATCTGGTTCCCTAGACTCAAGGGAACCAAATCAGTTGTATTGACATTTTTCACATTAGCCAAATGAAGTTTAAACTTGCTATTAAAGAAATAGTTTAGGATTATGACTGCTGTTTATGTATTTATGTTAATTTGTAAAAAGAGAAAAAGAAGTGTAAAAATAAATTTACATCAAATATATTTATAAACGTATGACTAGATATTTGTTTTTTTTTTAATAGTTTTAAAAATGAAAATTTATTTTTTATTTTGTAGTTGTTAATATTTAATTTTCAAACTTAACTTTTCAATTTTTAATGTCATTATAATTTGATCTAATTAATTTTACTATGTACTTTTATTGTTATTTATTGTGGCTTGACACGGGCATAGCCTAAAAAGCCTTAATAAGTTCATAAATATTTAATTTTGTAATTTAAAAAAAAAAATAAAAACGGTTTATTATTTTGGTTATTTTTATATTTTATTTTTAAAACAGTTGAAAACCCCTGAACTCTTATCAGGAGACAGTTAATATTATACCTAGGGCATTCAATATACATTGCAAAAATCCCATCAAATCAATGATTTATGATTTTTGCTATTGCGAATATACTGCGTTATCTTTATTTGTATTATTATATTTTTTTACTTATTATTTTTTACCTAAGTATATCAAGTATTAAAATCCCAAAGTTATTTTATAGAATAATGTATAAAACAACTGTGTAATACGAGTATGTATATATATTGTCATTATATTATTTCATAATTTTGTAAGAGAACACTGTTATGTTATATGTATTTATGTAAATGTTTATAAAAGGCATTTTTGCCGTGTACACACTTATAAATAAATAAATAAAATAAACATATTCACTTATTAGTTACCGACGAAGATACTTTAAATGGTCATGTAAATATACTCATTTTCAAAATGCGTCTTAGATCAATTTTATTATTTCAGTTTGTGTTCCACACCAAAATTATTTTTATTGATTTTTTTCTGTTTCATTAGTCCCTTTAGTGATTGTTTTTCTTTCTTCCTTTCAAAGAAAAAAACAAACATAATTTATCATACTGCCCCTATTGGCCTAGATACCGATCCTCCTCCTTAATAAATGTTTCTATTAATCATTACAGAGTAATAATTCATCTAAGTTTGTCCTATTATAGCGTGTAATGTCCTCCACAACCGCCGTCTATGGTGATCCAAGAAAATGCTCTTACATAATGTTCTACATAGTTTGTCAAGTCCTTTTACATACAGATCTCGTATGTATACTTAGATAGATAAAACAATTTAACGTATTTATGCACAAAGCAACCAGTCCACAATTAAGAAAAAAATATATATTTATGTTATCGGGTGCAGTAAGGTCAATTCTATGTTCTGCTAAAAACAGCCAGACCGCTTTCATACAAAAAACTGTAATTATCACCTGAAAATAGTATAGATCATAAAAACAGCTTTTCTCAATTTGCAGAAAACACCCACAACACTAAAAAAATTCGAGCGGTTTTTCAAAAACCATTAAAACTTGTCAATTACATAAAAAAAATCTTGTTTTTAATATATAAAAAAACTCATGTATTCATAGTTTATCATTAAATTTTTTAAACTGCGTTCAATTTCTTGTACGTATTTTTAAAAAAAAAATTCACACATCTTTTACCATTTATTTTTAAACCTGATAATAATTTTTAATATTATTAAATACTTACATACAATAATAAAATAATTACTAATTAATTAAATGCAGAATGGTGAATGCTACACAGTGTAAACAGTAGCCACTTAAACCAAGTTAACTTTAATGACAAGTGATAAGTCTTGTAAATGCCTAGACTTACATATCTCTTCTTAAAAATGCTCTCGAGGTATTTCGTAATATCTTGAACGGAATGTTTGTTTTTATTTGTGCAGATACTAATTTAAGATTAAAACAAATAAATGTTACTGCTGTTAACAGGGTCGAGAAAATGGTTAAAATATAACAACACAATATTTGTACAACCAATTTCCATTGTCTAGGACAATTAATAAGTACTCTATATAAAATTCCTATCAAAAAATGGATAATGGGGGTGGGTTTCGCACGGATTGATGAATGGATCAGGCCAAAAAGGTAAAAAATGTTTTTATTCGGAAGTTTTTATGGGATTTCATTATGTTTAATATGTATTTGAGGATGTTTCAAAACAAGGTAAAATCTTTACCAAACAAATACAAAAAGTTTAAAAAAATAATAAAATAAATATGATGGGCATAAAATGGGGTAAGTGAAGACGGCCAAGAAAACTTGGCAGCATTATTCAATCAGAATACCAAATCGTGTCATTGGTAGAGCAATTTAACTCCGTAGAAGATGGGATATGATCTGTAGGTCTAATGAAGAATAAATTTATTGAAATATGTAAATAACAGAGAGATCTATGACCTATGGATATTTTTTAACTGCAAACCTAATGGAATTCAATTCAATACAATTAATTTCGGTTTATTTCAAATCATTTCAATTCATTTCAATTCATTTCCATTCATTTCAATTCATTTCAAGTCATTTAAGTCATTTCAATTCATTTCAATTCATTACGATTCATGTACGTAACAAAAAATAACATGTACATAACAAACGCAAATATTCAAAAAATAATATTAATAGTATTTTGTTTTTTTTCTTAAATACCTGTTCTGAGGTAGACAGCATTTCTTTTTAATTTTAATATGAAATACAGAATATTTTTTACTAAAGATGTCTAACGAAAATGAATACAAAATTGAACAATATATAAAAATACGATTGGCTGGTTTAAGTGGCCACTTTACACTGTATAACATTTACCATTTTGTTATCATATTTACTCGAACCTATTCGAACTCTAAAATGTTCTCCATCGCTGTTATAATTTGTCAATCTTAATGACCCTCTACGGAGTGAAATCAAATCTTTTGTCTGCAAACATTTGGACATACTCAAAACATGAAGTGGAATCTCCCACATGATAAAGGTTTCAGCTCTTTTACTTCACAAAAGTCAACAGATGGAAGAGTGGAGGTAATGTTGATGTTTAAACATAGGCAGAATGGCGAATGTTACACTTAAACCAATCAATGACAAATCATAAGCCCTGTAAATGCCTAGACTTTCATATTCCTATCTCAAAATATTTTCCCTCTCTGTTGCAACAAATTTAGATAAATATTATCTTCTAAAAAATGTATTTCATCTCCGTTGCAATAAACGGCCATATGTTTTCAGACAAAATGTCATTTGGAATACTAAAACCAATCTAAAAAATTAAATCAAAATAAATTATTTTTTATTATTTTTGTTAAGAAATCTCGGTACATAAATAAAACAGTTCTTACAGCCCGTGTGACGAGTGATATGTGATGGTCTTTTATCGACTTTTTATTTAAACTATTGTATTATTTTATATAATATCCCCTCATACCAGCTCTTTGCTGATTAGGAATATTTCGTACAAATAAAATATGTAATGTAATGTAATTTGTAAAGTTTAAAAACCTTGTATTTTATTCTTTGTCATATTTTATAATCCGTTTATTTATAAATCTGCTCATATTTATTAAACTTTAAATTTCTCGCTGGGGTGCATTTAGGCGCCCTTATTATTCAAATGGGCTTAAAACTTTTCCATATCTTCCAAACGTGTAAATAGAACGGCTGACATTATCAATCTTAGTAGGTCAATGGCTGTCTGGGCGAATTCGCTTATTGATCATTGAAATCTGAGATTCAGAATATTTTTATTTGTCCGAACTTATTTATTATATCATGTTTTGACTGCAATATAAAAAAAACTAAACTAGAAAATTTTTAACATATTCCTTCAATTCTTTCATCTGTTGATGTTTGTGAAGTAAAAAATCTAAAACCTCTGTTTATGCGCGTGAGATTGATTTAATTGAATTATTTCACCTACATACACTAGGCTACGCCTGAAAATTTTAGTTTTTCATTTTCTAGACTTCTTCATGGATTCTCGGTGGATTTATCAACAATATTGTGAGTTTGTCCAAATTTTCGTAGACAAAGACAGGATTTAATTCTTGGGCAGGTGTTAATATTAACATATTACAACAGAGATGAAGAACATTTTAGAGAAGGTAATATAGAAGTCTAGGCATCTACACGGCTTATGTCACACTAGAATATTTCATAGTGCCTGGACTTGTACCTGAAGCGTAAAACTGATCATCTTACCTTTATGTAACAAAAATGATCACGAAACGCTGCGATCAGTGTATCAATGCAGTGCCCTATGCACCATTAGGTGCGGAAAGGGAACGATGATGATGATGAACTTTGTGGTCCAACATTTCAATTGATATTTGTATGTAACCACTCACCGATTTATGCATGTTAGTGTAATTGGTGTCCTTACGAAGAGACCGTTACATGTTAGTGTATTTAATGTCCTGACGAAAATACGAGTACGTCTCGAAACCGGTAGACATAGAAAAGTAGTCAGTGTTTACATACAAATATTTACTAACATTGATATTTATATAGAGAAGAAAATGTTGACAATATTTTAAATGAATTTAATTATTTGAAGACTCGAATTTAACTCCTTAGAATTTTATCCGAAGAGACCATTGGCTCTAGAGGCATTATCATAAACATTGCGAGTCATAAAGCCCTGTAAAGGCGACCCCCGTGGTGTTGAGGTTAAGACACTTGACTCACACACGGTAGGTTCTGGGTTCGATTCCTGATGAGAACACAAAAATCCAATGTGATTTTTCTCAAGGTTGGGTGCACTGTGTTGCAATTCACCGCTGTAATTAGGACTTAAGCCCTGTTATGGTGCAAAAGAAAAAACACCGAGATTTTCTAGATTTCCTATTAACTTCTTCATTTCAGTCAAGATATTTTCTTCGTCTATTAAATTATTTCCTTCGTCTCTACGGAGATATTGGTATTTTTTGAAAAATTGTTTAAAAATGTTTAACTATCGGCACTCTTTCTCACACACGAAAATCATACCCGGTACCTTCATAAATTAAAGGGAAAAAACATTTTTTATTTTTGTTTTATCTTATTATATCACTTATTTATTATAAGGGGGATGTATCCCGGTCCTGTGCGGCGGAATTATATTTCGAGTGAATTACGTTACGTAAGGCATAATCTTATTTGGAAAATTAGATTAAGTGGCAAAAATATGAGTAAAACAAAAAACTACTTTATTTTTTCCATTAGTAGCCATAAATGAACGGCTAACGTTACGAACTCAGAGTAATAATTCGCTCACGCTTATAAAATGCCCTTTCGCTCAATTACATAGAACAATAGCGTTCCAAATGTCCGGTTTGGTTTTTGGTTTAACAACAAACGTGTAACGGTTGATTTCAGTTTGCGCTTGCAATTTTCGACCTGAGTATCTACGGCCCGTTTTATTGCTGTAAAATGTAGCTTACTTCGTGATTGATAATCATAGAATGTTTTTTGTCAGAATTGGTGATTCTATAAACCTGTAGCGGATTATTACTCTGAGGTTACGAATCATGCTATTATCAAAAAAAAAATCTTTTTAAAATTCAGATAATAAACATAACATAATAAAGTATACAATTTTACTCCTAAATATTATTTTTATTTTTATTAAATACATATATTTACATTAACGAGAAACCCACCTGAACTCCATACTGCGGAAAATTGTGTATCTTTTAGAATATAATATCTAATTTTTAGGATTTTGTTTTAGATTGTAAAATTTAAAATAAACAAAATATAAAACATATTATGTGAATAGGTTGTAGCGTCATATTTATGTATAAAAATAAATGTTAAGCGAACTTTAACACAAGTTTTCACTCTATAAGAGAGGTAGAAACGTTATTATTAATTTTGTTGGTATGTACCAACTATTTTATAATTTTATTTTGTCAAAAAAAAATTAAATAATTTTTTTTTACTAAGAAAGTAAAAATTAAATAATTTTTTTTTACTAAGAAAGTAAAAATTAAGCTTTTACTAACTAACTAACTAACTAACCATCACGCCATTTCCCCAGAGGGGTAGGCAGAGAGGATAGAACGCCACACCACTCTGTCCTGGCACACTTCCTTTGCTTCCTTCACATTCATACATCTTCTCATGCACGCACGTCGATTATTCCGACTTTTCACATGACCACTTTCAAGAATTTGTTGTACTTGATCATGCCATGTCTTTCTCGGCCTTCCTCGACTTCTACAACCAGACACATTCGCATCATAAATCTTTTTAGCCGTTCTTTCATCATTCATTCGCTCCACATGACCGAACCATCGCAAAAGACCTTTCTTAATTTTGTCGATAATGCTTAACTCAGCCTTGCATTCTGCTCTAATTTCGACATTAGGGCACCTATCATACATTGTTTTTCCGCACATTCGCCTGAGGGATCGCATTTCAACAGCATTCAGTCTACTTTCGTCCCTTTTTTTCCAACTCCATGCTTCGCTTCCATACATTAGGGTTGGTACCAGAACTCCATTATGAACTGCTAATTTAGCCTCTTGCGATAGACACTTATTTGCTACGACAGACTTTAAGGCACCATTAACTCTGTTACCGGCACTAACCCTCCTTTCAATATCCTTGTCCATATTTCCATCTCTAGTAAACATACTACCCAGATATACAAATTCTTCGACCTGTTTCAAACTATCTCCATTTACTACAATCTTACATTCAGTCATAGTTACATTTCTTTCAAAGACCATGACGTTCGACTTTTGCACATTCATTAGCAAATCACTCTCCTTGCACACTTCGTAAACCTTTGTAACCAAGGATTGCAGTTCCTCTTCGCTGTCAGCTAGGAGGACTGCGTCATCGGCGTACAGAAGGCAACTGACAGTAAGATTACTCATTTTCGCTCCCACATCCATACTTTTTAATTCTCTCATACATTTATCCATGTATATGTTGAATAACCACGGTGACATTACACATCCCACATCTCCTTTAGGGATGTCAAACCAGGAAGTTAATGACCCATTTACCCTTACACACGCTACACTATCTTTGTACAAGGAAGCAATAGCGCGGACAAGGTTGTCACTCACTCCATACTCCGATAGAACCATCCATAATTTTTTCCTATCAACTCGATCAAATGCCTTTTGCAAATCAACAAAAGCGCAAAAAAGCTTCTGGTTTTTCGCCAAAAACTTTTCTGTCATATTGCGTAATGCAAATATTTGATCCATACATCCTCTACCATTCATAAATCCACTCTGTACATCCCATACTTTCTCCTTGGTCACTTGCTTGTTATCATTAAGCTTTTACCATTTTAAATATATCCTTATTCGCACTCGATCATAAGAATATGTTTATTTTTTTCGTTTAATTTTTAATATTAAGTATTCTAAAAATATTAAGATTCTGCTTTATAAAACAGCTTAAATTAATGAACATTTTGAGAGAAAATTAATAAACACCATCACCACAATTTCATTTGTGGTTTGACCTTTTATATTTATTCTTGACAAATCCGCTACAAACCTTATTTTCTCGTTTTTTCACCCTAAATTTTATTCTTTAACACAGTAGTTGGCAAACCGCGGCTCGCGAGCCGCGTGTGGCTCTTCAGCCACTTGAGCTTACACAGCCCAATTTTCACTTTTCGATTTATTTTGTCGACGGGACCTAATGAAAAACTTTAAAGATTATTGCCACTGATAGGTCAAACACGTGGCAAGAATATTTCAAATTCTGTCATTAAACACAGAGAAAAACATCATCAGATAGGCCAAAAAGTACGACAGGAGTGAGGAAAGCTTTAGTTTGTATTTCGAAGGGAAAAATTGATAAAGAGATACTTGTTTACCATTCACCAATAAGCAATAAGCGCGTAGACATTTCCAGGAAAACAAATGTTTTGAACTTGGTCGCCACAATTGTAGCTAAAGAACTTTATCATCGCTAATTCATAGAATGTTTACATATGACGTAATATGTGCCGTTTGTCCCACAAAGCGCAATACGTCATGTTTTCGGATAATTCAAAATATGAATATTTTAAACTACTACAGAAAGTTTATACGACGTCGCACGATAAAAATATTATTACCATTACCATCGTAATTTTTAGTTCATTTGAAAATAAACCGAAAAAAATTAAAAGACCTAATCGTACTGCTGATATTTGGCTCTTTTGATTAACAAGTTTGCCGACCACTGCCTTAAAATACAATAATTATTATATTTACGTTTCATTTTTTTAAATATTTTAAATACGTCATAAATTGCAGGAGACCGCTGCAAGACAAAGCAAAATTATAATCGTTTGTTTTTTCCATAGGCTTCCACTTTAAATTATATTTATTCTAATTCATCACAGGACTTGTTGTCTCGTTGGGATACGTGACATTATTCATAGATTTAATGTACCGTGTAATAAAAGATAAATAAATCATAGTAATGTAGCAAGTTCTAGTATAGTAAATTTTAATGTTTTTTTTCATCCTTTTTGCCGCTGAAATAAATTACGCTGAAAATACCTATATACGCGCTGCTTAACTCAGATAGATGGCAAACATTCCGCTTATTTGGCGTTTCAAGCCGAGCGTAACTATATTTTTCTTTGTTTCTCTTTTTATCTTCTACATTTCTCAAACGCTTTCTATCCATTTTAGCACCTACGTAACCATAAACCTATATTCGTGAGCGGCCATGTTCTACTACCCAAAATAAAACCTTGTTTGGATCATAAGTCGATTCGGGTAGATTTTAGGCGTTGTATTTGTTATATTTTAGCATTGCAAAAATTGTAATACAACACATTGATTATTTTAATATCTGAACGTTCTTACCACATTACTATTTATTTATTTATATACGGCATTTCTGCCATTTACATATATGTGGTATAAAGAGTGCTTAAAAATAAAAATTTTAAAAATAAAAAAAATCGAGTATGAAATATTAATATACTCGTACTGTACACATTATTAATTACTTGAAATACATACATATTTTAAAGAAATTATACAATAACAAAATACATTAATCAATCAAATTACAACTATTCCAACCCAATCTTCTGAAGATGATTTGCTCTTTTTGATAAAAATATGTTGGTCACTTTATTTTTTAAGTTAGGCAGAGATAAACTAAATATATCAAAATGTGATGCATATTCATTCCCGGTATTCTGTAATCTAACAATAGGTGAGTTATATTGAGCTACCGTTCGAGAATTTTGACAATAAAATATTGTAGATGTTCTGCTTAATCTAGGTGGTACATAGAATGAAATCAATTTCAGTAGATCAGGGGTATCAAACATTGGTTTTATTATTTTATATAAAGTCATAAGATCGGTCGATGTTCTTCGTTCTTGCAATTTAGTTAATTTAAGAGAGTCTAAAATTTTGTTATAATTTAATTGATTAGATTATTGAACAGATAGAAAAGAAAAATACATCAGCAATATTTTGACTTTGTCCAAATTTTTGTAGAGAGAGACGGGAGGCGAGACTCTTCTGTAGAGAGAGACGTAAAACTGGTCACTGATATAGGTTTGGCTATTTTTGGAGCTGCAGCAATTGAGGATAAATCCGAGCAAGAATAAAATTGCGAAAAAAATGGCAACAATTGAGACAATATCTCAGTTTTTCTCTGATGTTCGACGAGCTACCCCGCATGAAGATGATATAACTGAAGGTTGAAATAATTAAAACGAGTTATAATATTGTAATTCTTTGTAATTTTAATTGAAAAAAAAAAAATTGAAATATTTCGAAAAATTCTGTCTTTTTCTAAATTTCAAGTCTTCTGCGCAACCTGAAGATAAGTAAAAAAAAATAATTATACATATTTCATCAGCTACTTATATGTAGCAACGTTTAGTAATATAGGGTCAATGATATATATTTTTTTTTAATTGCCATATTTCACTCCACCTTACTACACAGTGTGTAAAGTGGCCACTTAAACTAGCCGATGACAGGTCATAAGCCCTGTAGATGCCTAGACTTTTATATTTCCTTCTCTAAACGTTCTTCATCTCTGTTGTAATATGATAATATTAACAGCTCCCTAGGGAGTTGAATCAAGTCCTTGTCTACAAAAATTTGTACAAACTCAAAATATTGTTGATAAATCCACCTGGCCCATTGAAAATATAAGATTTTCAGGCGTTACCTAGTATGTAGGTGAAATAATTCAATTAAATGAATCTTACGCGCATAAACAAAGGTTTTAGCTTTTTTACTTCACAAACATCAACGGATGAAAGAATTAAAGGAATATAGATGTTCAAATATGGGCAGAATAATGAAGGTTACACAGTGTGTAAAGTGGCCACTTAAACCAGCCAATGACAGGTCATAAGCCCTGTAGATGCCTTGACTTCTATATTACCTTCTCTAAGCGTTCTTCATATCTTTTGTTATATGTTAAGAAAAATACATTTTTTAATTTATTTTATAAAATTATTTGTCGTTTACTGTTTCAAACACAATCAGTCGATATTTGAAAAAATCGAATGACATTTTTTTATTTCTATTTAAAGCATAAACTTTAACTAAGCTTTTACATTAGACATTAACTCGTCATTCTGTACTTTTCAACATTCCGAGCTTACAGACTAATTGCATAAAGAATAGTACTCTTTAAAGAATTTTGACTACCTATAATGACAGTTTTAGTGACATCAACATATTACACTGTAAATTTTATAGTTTTATCAGATCTTGAAAACAATTTATAAAACTAAGACCAATTACAGATTTCACATTAATTTATTATGAATACAGAAGGAGAGGGCAAAAAATCAATACTAAAAAAAAGAGTTATAAAAAAAAAAGGTACATAAAAGGGAGAAGAAATGGTATAGTTCCAACTCTACCTTGCTCCCCTCTTCTGTTTCCGTGAACATTTATATTTATTACTAAAAAAAAATCACAACCAACAATAATTCATTAGATACAGGTAGTAGATGAATGTAAAAATAAAAGTTAAAAGTTAAGCGGGAGATAAATTTAAAATGTCTCTTACAGGTAGAGGTAGAGTTGGAACACTAGGTAAAGTTGGAACACTATATAAAGTTGGAACACTAGGTAAAGTTGGAACACTAGGTAGAATTGGAACTATACCATTTATCTCCCTTTTATGTACTTTTAAATTATTTTTTATAATTTTTTTTTGAGAATTGTTTTTTTCCCCTTTTCTTCTGTATTCATAATAAATTAATTTGAAATCTGAAATTAGTCTTACTTTTATAAATTGTTTTCTTCTACCTTGATTTTGTTAAAAAGACTGTATGATTTCCCTAATAAATAAATAAATAAACTTTGTGGTCAAACATTTCATTAAAAAATGTTAGTAAATGTTTTCATATAACCACTTACCAACTTTTCTACATCTACCGGTTTCGAAACGTACCCGTCTCTTCGTCAGGACACTAAATTACACAAACTTGAGAATCCCACTATAAACCTTCAGAATAGTAGCTGGATGAAAATATTTAACCAGCGTGCTGAATAAAGCACGTCGGTATTAGCTTCTAATAGCATGTGTCATATCAGAACATTGGTTTTATATATTGCGCAACTACTGTGCTGCCCTGCTAAGCCTAAAAGTCGTAACTAAAAAAGACATTTTACATTTCCTTTTTTTGTAATTCATTCATAAATATTTATTCGATAGCCTCACATATTTAATATCTGTCATTTTTGCTTCTCAAATAAGAGATATTCTCTTGTAAAAAAAAAACCTTTATTAAAAATAAAAAAATTCGCAATTCAGCAGATACGACTTTCAGCCTTAGCAGGGCAGTAAAGTGAAGATGTATAGTAGGACTTCCATGTTAGTATAATGATTTTTCTCCTGACAAAGAGACGCGGACGTCTCAAAACTGATAGACATAAAAAATTTAGTAAGCGAATATAAACAAATAGTTTTCTGACATTTGTTGAACGGTTAAATTTATTATTATTCATCGGACAGTCTATTTTAGATGCGTAGGAGAATAAACGTTTTAGTCCTGTTCTCCGTGCGTATTTAAGTTCATTTTTCCTATAAAAAATTCTCATAATAATGTTATAATATCCGTTTCTCGGAATAATATTTTTAGCAAACATCGCTTTAAAAAACAGAAAAAGAGAAGAAAAAATACAAAAGGGGTTCTTTTTAAAACAACCATCATCGCTTAGTCCCTGAGTTAAATTCCATTACATCATCTCTGTAATTGTGCGGTGCGCTATGGAAGGCGTCACAAAAGTACCTAGTTGGAATATTTTTAGCTCTGAGGGTGGAAAATTCCCCCCGCCTACGTACGACTTTCCCGCAACTAACCCGAATATAATTATGTTTTCGAATTAACAAGAAAAATTGTTTCTGGGTCTAGATCGCGGGAGAGTTTAATTAAAAGTGGGTTCCGTACTTCCAACTGAAAAAAAAGTGATTAATATGCTTAGAGACTTGTCGGCTCACTAGAATATACAAAGTTGAGAAAAAACACAAATAAACTTACTTCAAACTTCTTAATTAAAACACATAGAAGCCAAAAACTTAATTTAATTATATAATTCTTGACTTACTAGACCGCGAAATATTTCATTAAGATGCGAATGAAAAAAGACATAAGCTGGTTACTTTTGCGTTCTTTGATTATACAGGGTGGGCCTTAACTGTGTTCGCGGTTTGTTCGTTATTTTTTTATTGATACGTACGGCGGGCGCGGTGCGAAGGGTAGCGTTAGATGCGCTATTTCGTGGAATTTTTAGTCGCCATGGAGCCATTCACGGGAAAGCTTCGCGCGTTTTGTGTTCGCGCATATTACGTAAACAATTATTCCGTGTCAATTTTGAGACGAATGTACCGGGCTCACTTCGGTGTATGAGACATTAACCCTTATACTGCTAAACAACGATATATCGTTGTTGTTAATCCCTATCATAAAGTTCTAACTAGACTGATGCTGACGTCATAATCCCCAAAAGGGTAAATGAATTCGGGAACTGCTTGTTGCACTTAACCGTCAGTGGTATAAAACATTTTCAAAACATAAAAATTACTTATTCGACGGGTTATTATTTTGTTTCGTACCTATTTCAGCCCTACGAAAAATTTAATACAAAAAATGTTTTCTTACGCGCAGTAAAAATTTAAGCATTAAATTGTACAGCAAAGTTTCTTGAAAATGAATGAAAAATCATTTAAAATATTTTAATGAAAACGAACAACTTTGAACGACGTCACTTGTTCATATGAATCAACCAATGATAAGAGGGTTGTGTAAGATTTCCGGTTTGCTAATCGTCAATGGACCAATCAACAGAACTAACCGAGAAGAAGCGGAAGAGAACTTGCGACGTCACACGCGGATTAATGTCAGAAATACAAAACTTTAAAAGACCGTAGCGATGATAATACGATACAAAAAAATTGAAAAAAAAATCTTTGTCTAAAAACAATTTTTTTATTTTTAAAACCACTAAACATCCTCATTATAAATTTACTTATGATGTTTAAATTTGCAGTGCTTTTAAGAAAAGAGAAACGACTAAACACAGGAAACTTCTAGCTAGTCGGGACCTGAAACAGTGAACTTTTTTACATTCCAAAAACAGTGAAAAAATAAATCAATGTTAATAGTTAGACTTTGAATCACTTATATGATATTTGAGGAAAATAATTATATTTGGTGTTTTCCCCGCTATTAAACCCAATTCAGTGATTACGAAAATATTGATTTACTTCCGTAATGAATAACTAATTAAATACTTTACCTTTAATATAATAACTCTTATCTAGTGAGGTCCCTATATCACCGGAAAACCCCTTAATTAAGAATATAAACAAATAAGTAAAGAGCCATAAAACATAAAAATAATTCACCATGGAACCTAATGATTGTCAATTAGGACGTTTGAATATTAAAAAAATCATTTGTTAATTTATTATAATGGGTACCCACAGTAATGGTAAATCAAAATGTTTTAGCTGTTCATTAGGTAGTAATTATTACTCTACTAACAAAACGTAATTATTACTATACAAACTCTATTCTACAAACTATTCTACAAACAAAACGTAAATGAGGTATATCAGCTCGATATTGATCCAAAAATACTTCAGAAAAAGCTTCTTCGATTTCGTACTCTTCGTAAGTCATATTATAAATTATTATCACTATCACTTAAAAAAATATCGTTATTGTCTAATTCACTTTCGGAATAGGTTGAGCTGCTAAGCCTCCGAGTTTCTCGGCGAGGTACTATTATTTCTTTTTTATTATTATTATTATGGATAACTTATATAGCGCCATTTTCGTAATAAAATACCTCAAGGGCGCTTTACATAGTGATTTTATTGTTAATTTAATTTAATTGAAGCTTTTAAATTTGTAATTTAATTAAAATAATTTATTTTGTTGTCACATACTACGGATTTATTCAAATGATTTAGAGAACAAGTGGGTTTTTAGTTTTTTCCGAAACATCACTTCACTTTCACAGCCTCGCACCTCTGCTAGGAGAGCATTCCATGCCATAGGGCCTGCAACCGCAAATGCGCGTTCACTAAATTTAGTGCGCTGTTTGCGTGGAGGTATAATAACTTTTCCTCTCGCCGTAGACGTAGCTGATCTAAGCGTGAGACGCCTGTCAGCTAGTTCATCTGGAATGCATAGTTCCCTTAGATATTCCGGAGCAGAGTTGTGCAGTGACTTATACATAAGCCAACAGAGTTTGTATTCGACCCTCTGTGGAAAACGTAGCCAGTGTAGTTCCCGAAGTAGTGGAGTGATATGACTGAACTTCTTTATCACTTTCACTATCTGTTATCATTTCGAATGATATATTTTGTAAATTTATTCATGATAAAAAGGACGCTTTGCAGAGTTAAATTGTTAGTTAGAGTATCAAAGTAAGATTAAAAATATAAATAAATGTAAAAAATGTGTAATTTACCTCAGCTGTTTGTAATTTCGGCAACTGTTGTCTATCTCGCTCAATCCATTATGCGTGAACTAGCTATTAGTGTAACGGAATATTTTTCAGATACAGTTGTACAAAAACATTATTTTTTTCAAATGAAAATTATATTATAACAACTACCAAGAAATAATATCACTTCTTAGTAAATTTACTGGTTACCTTTAAGTTTCAATCTAAATAACTCCCTACAAATATTTGGACATACTCAAAATATTGTTGATTAAAATAACTTGCATAAAAAATTTAAAGTATTTGTAGGCATTACCTAAGAGGTGAAATAGTTTATCCAGATGAAACTCACCGACATCAATAAAGGTTTCAGCTCTTTTAGTTTGCAAAAGTCAACAGATGGAAGAGTTGAGGTAATGTAAAAATAATCATGAATGTGGATGTGTAAACCCAGAATAGTGAATATTTCGCAGTGTGTAAAGTGGTGATTTAAACCAGCCAATGACAGATCATAAGTCCTGTAAATGCCTAGACTTCCATATTCCCTTGGGAAAAATGTTTTCCCTCTCTGTTGCAACAAATTCCAAGATATATTTTACTCAATTTTTGTTTAGATGCATTGATGGAAGTGGTAGGTTTGATAATATATAACAGAGCACTTTGCCCCGCAATCAACAAAAAAACTATCATAATTATTTCGTTTCAATAATAACAATGCGCCTTGAGATTGCAGTACTAGATCAGTTTTGTTTGTTTTTATTTTCAATTATGAAAGGGTTTACAACCGCTGTACGAAAATTTTATATTTTCGGTACGAATTGTCTATCTTGCTCACTCCATTGGGCTTGAATTAGATATTTATGAAATGGAAGATTTTTCTTGGAATTGCTATTAATTTTTAAAACAGTAGTGTGTTTGGAAAACAACGTATTCGATAAAATATTTTAAAAATGTATTAATAATAAGATTTCTGATTAGATTCTTGAAAAACTGCGTAGCAGCGTAAGGGTTAATCAAGCACCAAGAGCAAAGTCTATTTGGAAATGGATCAACATGTTCGAGACAACCGGCTGACCGGTAAGAATAATGATTGAAGGCCACCCGAAGTCGGTGAGGATACCAGAAGTTATTCAGCGTGTTAGTGAATCAGTGAGGGGAAATCCGCAACAATCAACTCGCAAGAGAAGTCAAGCCTTAAACAACAAGAGGACCACTTTACGAAGAGTTTTACGGCACGGTTTACATCTAAAAGCCTATAAAATTTAACTGATGCAAGAGTTGAAGCCGAACGATACCTATCTTCGACCGTTTGAAGGAGATGTTCCCCGGGAAACTAACTCATTTCACGAGGAGTAGACATTGAGTTGCCCCCGCGGAGCCCGGATCTCCGCCTGTGTGATTTTTTTTGTAGGGATACTTAAAATCAAGAGTCTATGAAGACAATCCAACAACAATAAACCAGTTAAAACAAAACATTGTCCGGAAAATTAACGCCATCCCACGGGCAACTTTTCGACGTCTTTTTTGAGAATTTGCAAATCCGCTTCAAACAATGTAAACAAGTTGGTGGAATTCACTTGGACAATATAATTTTTAAAACTTAGACATCATTAAAATTTCCATTTATTGTAGTTTCTGAAAAATAAATAAATCATTTGAAAGTTCTACAATTATTAATTTTTTGGTAATTGAAACTAGGTATACATTTAAGGCCCACCCTATATAAATGATTTGAATTTGAATTTGAAAACCGGGAATATTGAAACAAAATTTATTATTAATGGAAAATACGGTATTTAATTTTTTTGAAAGAGGAATAAGTCTCAGATTCTGTTTTATAAGCTTGTCCGTAGGCGGGAGAGAAAGGATACGTAAGGATGTTATGAAACATATAACAAATACCAACAGGGTATTTCCACAAATCTGGAGTAACATTAAAAATATATTAAATGTTTGAAGTGCATTTCAACAACACTAATTTTAAATAACATTTTTAAAATATAGTAATTTTAAATATCAATGCATAAAAAACAAGTTTTCATTTATAATTTTCGGGTTTAAAAACGAGCACATACAAAACGGCTCGCAGTTGATGCTACGTCATTTTGACGTCACACGTCATGCCCGCCGAGTGTGGCTCTGACAAACATTACGTACAAGTATGCACAAGGTACAGTCACGTAGTACGGGGCGTTTTTCATATAGAGCCTAGAAAAGTCTCGTTTATGCATATTTTTTCATGACACGACATCTGTCGGACGGAAAAAATAATAATAGCGTTACCATCGTAATATTAAACCTAATTTAGTAAATATATTTCTTGAAATTGGCAAGAATCAAACCCGCGACGCCAGCTTTATGGCCTTATATAGAAAAATAAAATATCATCATTTTATAATGATTTATCAATGGTGACTATTTGTTCGTTGACATTTTACAGCCAAAAGTTAACAAAATCATTTCATCCGAATCATTTCTATTAAACTTATATTATGTTATTCTTATTTATATATTATGTAGGTGCATATAATATGCTTTTGTGGGTTCGTTTTGAATCAACGTTCGCGTATTGTCAAACCTTATTTTATTGTTGTCATTATTTCGTATTTACTGCATTTTGTGGTTACCTACCGTACTCGTATTGTATAGGACTCGTCGCACATTATTCATTCGATGTGTATCAGTTAAATTTAAAAAATAAAATGCTTTTTTTTTTTTCAGAATACGGTTTTGAAATTTAACATACTTAAAAAATAAAAAAAAAACAATTTTTATCATTTTGTCATTTGAATTTTAACAAAAAGGTTTCTAACTTTTTACTAAGCTCTTTATTGTACCATTTTTAATACAATTTACAAGTTTTAAGCAAATATATTATTTTCATACTTACGCACCCTTACACACGCACCCTCTCCCTCATTCATTCCCACACGCACATGTATCCTCTCCCTCATTCATTCACGCATACACACATTCACATACACATGAATACAAACGTCACACAAATACAATTACTAAACTTCTTTTCTTATATATTATGTGTCATTATATTTACAGTGGATTTTTTTAATTGGCTTTAGTATTGTTAAGATTTTTCTAATTATTTTGTTTATGTAATAGCTGTAAAAATCCCAAATAAAATAAAATAAAATAAAAATAAAAATAAAAATAAAAATAAAAATAAAAATAAAAATAAAAATAAAAATAAAAATAAAAATAAAAATAAAAATAAAAATAAAATAAAATGGACGGTTACGAGTATTGGAACAGATTTAATGTAATTTGTTTACTTTACATCACGTGTACCAACGTAGTAGGGTTTTGTATTACTGTTTACAATGAAAGACCGTTAGCCGTGTAAATTTTTTCAAAATTTTAAATGAGAAAAATTCTTATTATTTACCAGAGAGAACAAAAATCATACTCATTTTTTTATAAATCAAATTTCCATTAATACTGTATCAAAAATCGATACTATCTAGGACTTAGGAGTAATTGTTAATTCTCCTTTCAATATTTATTTTAGGAACATGCCTGCAACATGGCAAACAAGCCCAACAATTTTTTTTTTTTTTTTTTATGACATCAAGATTATTTTAAAAACCTTGGTCACTTATACGCTCTGCACGTCGCTAGTGCGGAGTCGTCCGGTCACTATGGACACTACACTTGTAACCATATGTTTGAGTTCACCGCGCCCATGCGAATAAAGCACCAAAGTCCGCTTTCGTCATGGAAATGTTTTTTTAAGTTGAAACAAAAAGTCAATTTTGTTTTATTGCAAAAAACATCACTTGTCCTAGATATGCAATTTTAATGTGTACTTTATATTACCTAGGACCTCAATATCAATAGGCGAAAGCGCTAACTACTACACAACGAGGCGAACTTATTTCCAATCAATTTCCTTATTCAGAATTCTTACAGGAGAGCAGCCATCAAACCGAAAATACTCGTCCAGGGTTCTGGTCGTATTTTACACACAAGAATACATAAATCAACGGCCGGGACACAGAAAAAAATGTATAATATAAATTACACTTAAAATTACACCACATACCCCACACCACACCTCAGGACATAAGTCTCCTTAGTGGTGGTCACATATACGGAAAAAAATGCTCGTTGCTGAACGAGAAAAGCTGCCCGAAAAAGCTCTCTGTAATCCGGTTGCCTTAGCATCATTTTGCTGAAAGAAGGTAATCCAAATATCCGCTTTATCGGATTTAGAAAAGAGGGAAGTGAATTCTTCACTGACTTGAATAAAATTGATTGCACATGATCAATTCGCTGAAATGATAAAATGATTACAAAGCGTAATTCGCATATTTACATACAAAATACGCGAGATTAAAGTGTTTTCTATGGTCGCGAAAGCAGTTCAGAAGATCCTGACGCTTGCGTACAAGGAGGCCCAACCCTGGTTGAACCGGGACAGGGGCAGGAAGAAGAAGACTTATTGAACGTAGTTATGCAGAAAGCAGCCAGTCCACAATTTTGAAAAAAAATGATATTGGTGTTATCAAATTCAGGAAGGTCGATTCTATGTTCTGCTTAAAACAGCCAGGCCGCTTTCATACAAAAATCTGTCAATCTAATAATCACCTTCTGAAAATTTCACGATGTCAAATTGTTATAAAAATAAAGGTCCCCTCATACATTCAAAGTTTGTATGAGGTTTTTAGATCTGTCTGTCATAAAAATTATTAAATTGGTCATATACATAGATAAATTCAAAAACCTTCCAACTGTTGTGTAAATTTGATTGTTCACTCTTTTCACAAAAGTGCTATTATCTCAGTTTTACTTTTCGATGGATGGCTGCTTTCTGCATAACTACGTTTTATTACCCTGCCTAATAGAGAATTCTTAAGGCGCTCGCAGGCCGCTTCAGGGCCGCGGTCCGTAATTTGGAGACCCCGCAGTAGATTATTCATCTCGCGATTCGCACTATTTACTTTTTCTATCAATAAGATATTACACGGTTGATAATGAGCCGAGACAAACCTGCCATGGTCCCGTAAGGCGGTCAGGCCAGGCCAACGCGCAACGCCCACAATTCAAAACAGAAGAAATCTTACTCAGTAACTTTGTAAAATAAATACATCTTAAAAAGTACAAGCTTTATTTTCTGTGTGTCCAACCGGGTGAAGAATACAGTTATGTGTGTGAAATGGAAACAAAACCCAGGACGAGTGTTTCTAAATATGGAAATCGAATGGAGATAAGTTCGCTTATTTGTGTAGTGGAAGCGTACATATATTAACACAATATTTTAACGTATTACAACAGAGATGAAGAACATTTTAAAGAAGGCAATATAGATGATAATTCTACCTGGTCCATGGAGAAGTATAGAAATTGAAAAAAATAAAATTTCAGGCGTTGCCTGGTATGTAGGTGAAATAATTCAATTATATGAATCTCACTCGCATAAATAAAGGTTTCAGCTCTTTAACTTCACAAACATCAACAGATGAAAGAATTGAAGTAATAAAGATGTTCAAATATGAGCAGAATGGTGAATGTTATACAGTGTGTAAAATGGCCACTTAAACCAGCCAATGACAGGTTATGAGCCCTGTAGACGCCTAGACATCTATATTGCCTTCTTTAAAATGTTCTTTATCTCTGTTGTAATATGTTAATGTTAACAGCTTCCCTGGGAGCTGAATCCAGTCCTTGTCTACAAAAAAATTGGACAAACTTAAAATATTTTCGACAATATTTTAACACTTTACTATATGCCAGAAGTTGCTCCACCTACAGTACAGTATTTCTTGTTTTCCGATTTTGCACCCTTAAGTATTTTTTATAAAAACATATGAGAACTTGCCGACGAATTGCATGTTTGTAATTCAACAGAAATATATTCCTATTTTATAAAATAATGAAGTTGTATGTATTGTAATGAAAAAAATAATTATTTGACTAATTTTGTTGATTAAGTCATGTTCTTACATAGTACATATTGTATTTAGTTATCTGGTGGTAGAAATTACGTTCTCCTGTAATATATTCAGAGTTCTGATGCATTTGGCACTAAACCATCTGGTAAAACCTCCATGGACCAACATTGATATCTTATGCAATTTAAAAGTCGTGTATTTCTATTTAAAAGGGTCGTTAATGGTATGCACCTGAAAATTATATGCTTCAGTGCGTGAGAAATATAATTTTGCGTGAATCTCAGAATGCCACGTGGGAAGAATAAATGTGCATTTTTTGTATCAAACCTACCCCTCCATAGGACCAAAACTTGCTTTATGTAAATCCATACGCAGTCCTTAGAGGAGCAATAAGAAATGTAACTTTTCTTCTTTTATTTCTTTCTTATTTTATTTACATTTTTTAGATCTTAATTTTAATATGTACTGTTAATTTTTTCTGTAAATATGAATTGGAATTTCGATTTACTTTGTTTTATTTTTTATCTTGTTTTGATTACATTTATGAGCACACACTATTTATATAGGTGTATTTATTTTTTTCCTTATATTCAAAATAAATTCAAGTTAATGGCTATTCTTTAATTTTAATTGTGTTATTTTACTTTATTTTCTTACTTTAAAAAAAAAAAACTTCAAACCATTTTTATCTGTCTTCTTAATAATATTTTTCAAAGCATCAAAAACAAAATTATACATTCTCATTATTTTATTCGTATACACTATAATGTCTGTACTCTTTTGTTTGATTATTAATTAAAACTAATGTCTGAGCACCCGATGACAAACTATTATTTAATAGTTTATCGGAACAAAATATGTTTTAATACTTTGTTTTTTTTATAATGTATTAATATTGTAATAATGTGTGTATTTTATTGAATTAATACTCTACGGAAAAAAAAAATAAATACGGTAGTCTTCAAGTCTAACAACAGTGTAATGTCTTTTCAATAATAAATTAATATACATCTTCGTGTCTTGTCAATTGATCTGGTGGACTTTGAATAATCATTCTCTGTGTGCTACTACATCGGCACATAACAATTGTGTCAAATAGATTACTAAACAGCATACATACATATATATGTTTAAAACAAATAAAAATACCTGTGTTTTAAAATATCTCGCCGTTTGCTTAATGTAACACGACTTTACATCGGCATTTGCAGAGCGATTTTTTTAGCATAGTCTTTTGAGAACTAATTTTAGGATATTAAAAACTATATGGAAAAAATAAACTCTGATCTCTTTGCAATTTTTTGAGTTTGTCCAAATGTTTACAGACAAACGACTGGATTAATATTCTTTTACGCCACAAATAATACCTCTTCATTGAACTTTTTTTTTAAATTTAATATTTTTATCTTTCTTAATTAAAGATTTATATGAAAACTTTTTGTCACTCACACATAAGACAAGATTTATTAAATGTTTAAAAAGACTGCACATACCTAAAGACGCCGCAACGTGAAATTCGTTTCTGCGCATATGACGTCATATGAAAAGTGGCCTCTTCCATATCACGTATTCAATCAACTAAATCATACATCACGTTTAACTTTTAGCAACGTTTTTTTAAAAAGTGTGAAGTATTTCACCTAAAATATTGCATTATTCATAACGTATGAAATTGCAATGTAACGCAAATAATAAATAGCGCAAAAAATAAAAAAAAATAAAAAACTTTATTTCTCTCAGTAAATGTTCACCGCCCATAGAGGTGATTAAAAATGATGCTATTTAAATTTATTTATTTTAAAGATATTAGATAATAAAAGCTAATTTGTCAAATGAATAGATGGGATTAACAAATTACAACAGTGATGAAGAACATTTAAGAAAAAGGTAATAATAATAATGTTTGGATAATTTATAAAGCGCCATTTTTGTAAAAATCACCTCAAGGGCGCTGAAAATGGAAGTCTAGGCATTTACAGGGCTTATGACCTGTCATTGGCTGGTTTAAGTAGCCACTTTACACACTGCGTAACATTCACCATTCTTCCTTTATTTGAACATCTATATTCCTTCAATTCTTTCATCTGTTTATGTTTTTGGACAAACTCAAAATATCGTTGATAAATCCACCCGGTCAATGAAGAAGTATAGAAATTGAAAAAAATATAAAATTTCAGGCGTTGCCTTATGCGTAGGCGAAATAATTTAATTAGATGAATCTCACTCGCATAAATAAAGGTTTCAGCTCTTTATATTCACAAACATCAACAGATGAAATAATTGAAGGAATAAAGATGTTTAAACATGGGCAGAATAGTGAATGTTACACAGTGTGTAAAGTGGCCACTTAAACCAGCCAATGACAGGTCATAAGCTCTGTAGATGCCTAGATTTCTATATTACCTTTTCTAAATTGTCTGTTGTAGTATGTTAATGTTAACAGCTCCCCAGGGAGTTGAATCCAGTCCCTCTACAAAAATTTCGACAATCTCAAAATATCGTCAATCAAAAAAGTATTAGTCTAACAATGAGGTATTGCTATTGAATAATAGTGTTTTAAATGTGTTGTTATTGCTTAGCTATCGTTCTAAAAAAAAGACTAAAAACTAAACGGTCTAATAAGTTAAGTCTTTTAAAAATACTTTCAATATTATTGTTAAGTGGGATGTATAAGAAATACCGAAACCAATCTGTGGTAAATAGGCGCTTTCTGAATATAAACCTGTGTTCATTCGTTTACTCTCTGTTTATCTTTTTCTGTTGTAAACAAAAAACATTTAGATGGATTTGATGTTTTGGTTTTTAGCCCCGAGCGATAATAAAGCAGAAGCGTGAAATATACTGACCATAACTAAATAATTCCATCAAGATGAAAACAGACTTGTGTTTTAGACATATATTAGTTTTCAGATATTATTATTACTAGGCATAACGTATTTAGCGCTATTTTCGTAATATTAAACCTCGCGGGCGCTTCACAAAGAGATTCTAAACATACTGATTTTATAAAAGAACTTTAATCCATAAAACAGATTGCTCATAATAATGGATATAATGAGAACTTTATTGATAAAATAAGAAATAAAAAACAAAAACGCAAACTTATAAATAAATATTTATATTCTACTCCCACAATAAATAAAGCTAACCCACCTAAGCTTTGGAGGCGGATTTTTTTTTTATAAATGACAAATTTTCTAAACAATTTTCTAATTCCCTACCATCAAACATTAAACCTGCATTCTACACAACTAATAATATAGTAACATCGTTAAAAAATCACAAAGACAAAGCTAATTCTAATTCTCTCTAATTCTCAAAGCATCCTCTCAATACCCATCCACAATTCCTCTTTCTTCTCTAACTCATATAATGTCCATGCGGCTCGACTGTGAAATCATCTCCCATCCAATATCAAAGAGAGATAATACAGATTGTTATTGCATGGATTTATATATAGTAATATTAAGAGTGCTATCCAGATTTTCATTGAAATTTATGTTATAAATTTTATTTGTAGCATTCTTTTTTTTTTCAAAGGAATAACCCGCTAAGTCTCTATTTTAGGCTTGTCATCGGGTGGGATAGAGGGGATATGGAAGGAGGTAATGAAAAATACACCACAACATCCAGACCAATTGAGAAAATCTTTCTTGGGTTTTTTTCTTGCAACGGGCGGGAATCGAACCCGCGACGCCAGTTTCACAGTTACCAACTGCGCCACGGCGCCTGTCAAAATTATTAATAATATACATGCTTCCGCTTTCGTTGTATCCCAGCTCACACAGGACTCATAGCCTCATAGAGTTAGGGATACGATGTAATTTTTTTAAGAATATGGATCTTTATATGAATAAATAAATCAATTTAAAAAATAAAAGACTTATAGACTTAAATATATCTATACAGTATCTATATTTAAATCACGTCTAAAGAAATATTTCCTTTCTCTTCCGGAATCTCTCCTTTCGTCTATTCTTTTTATTCTATTTTCCCAATGAGTACTAGTATTGATTTAAGATAATTTATATCAAAATATTGTTATTTCTAAATGTTTGTGTATCTTAAGTTGTAAAAGAAATATTTTTTCTATTGAAAACGCTTTGAAACTTAAGTGATATAAAAAACAATTGTATTTTATTGTTCGGTTGGAAGCAACTGCCATTTGGCAATAAGCCAATGCCCGCCAATGTACAACTTAAATTATGTACAAAAAGTTAAATAAATACAAAAATATTTATTCAATTTCAAATCTCGGGAAAACAGTCGTGAAGTAATTTTTGGCCTTTAGTAGTGATTTTCAATTTCACCTCTAGTTGTGAGAGTGATGGAGGGAATTTTTCGTTATCAGTATCAGCGAAAATGACATAAATATATAAAGCATTAACTTTGTGGTCAAACATTAAAGAGAGAACGAGAAAATGAGAGAACCCTTTTAATACCCTGTCATCGCTCTAATTTTTTTGCCTCCTCTTTCACAGTAGTAGTTGCTTGATTGTGGAATAATCTACCCACTAATTTTAGAGACGCCCCTTCGTTATTTACATTTAAGTCAAGATTGAAATGTATGGGGTGAAATCCAATCTTTTTTTTTCTATTTTTTTTTTTTTTTCTTTTTTACAATAAACATAATAATAAAACAGAGTATTAAAAAAATGAAGCATAATTACATAGCAATGAAGTACATATTAATAGAAAAATAGTAAACAAAAAAATCCCACAAAGGCTTGGCCTGTTTGTGGGTATACAAGAAAATGTTTATGAATTTTTGCTCTTATAATAAATAATGGACAGTTATAATATTTTTGCGTAACATAAGAAAGAAAAAATAAAATATTATGTAAAAGATAATATGGTATTTTTTTTATAGTAATTAAAAAAGGAAATAAAAAATATTTTTTAAAAAACACAAAAATATTCCTTATTATTAGGGCAACAAAATAAATCATAGAAAAAAAGAGTTCATATCTTTAGTTTGAATCCAGGATAGTGCATGTTTTTTAAAAGAAGGAAAATTTTGAAAGTTTGGAATCAATGATATATTATCCGTAAAAAAAGAATTAAAAATTCTTGTCTACAAACATTTGGACAAATTAAAAATATTATAATTTATTATCAGTTTCCCACGGTTTTTTAACGGATGTTTGTCATTTCATCTTTCCGCTTTGATTTCAATTAAGATTTAATTTCACACAGCTCAATATAAAAGTAATTATAATTACAGAATTCTAACGAAAAATGCTCTGTCATTCATGTCGTCTTCGGTTTATAATTTTCTCATGTAAAGTCTGATACAAACATAATATCGTTATCATAGGCATTGTCCGTACCTGGAGATACATTGGTTTATGAAATGCGATGTATCTCGATTACATTGCTTGCATATAGTATTATAAGGGTGGATCAGTATTCTCAGCTGTCACCATTGCACAAAAGATAAGTTCAATATAGGTCGTGTTTCTACTACGCGCAATAATTGGTGAAGGTCCAGTCTTAAAGGCCATTTTCATGGGGACAGTACAATAAATATGACAATGTCTTGTCCCAGCTCCGTGAAGAGCCTCGACCGCGAAAGACATAACGCTGGAACAATACAAAAATTCGGCCGCCGTTCACACGTGAGCGCTGCAAAAAATAATATGACGGCGTTTATTACGAGCAAGATCGCAAAAAATACTGTTTATTTTATACCAAGATACATCCATTTTTGGCAGAAAAAATGTGCGGGAGTTCGACACGTTCACGTTGAGAAAATCACTATTGTCACAAAGTCCGCGGAGATGGCCTGCCCGTCTATCTCGTTGGCGATGTCTCGGAATACTTTTTATCTTACAGATTACTGTTAACACGTGACCAATGGACGAGTCCAGCCTTTTATGCTTTGACTGCTAGCCAGAGGACTATGAAAAGATACAGGGTAAAATACTATTTAAAATAAATTCTTAATTTTGACCTTGCTACGAATCGAATCCGGAACCCCAAGTACGAGAGGCAAATGTACAAAGAAATAACAGAATCAAAAAAAGGACAACTGTCTTGGTTTGGACATGTAGAGTGAATGGACAATAAAATGACGGCTTAGCGGATTTACGATACGAATTTTGATGATGCGGATCAAAT
Organism: Micrasema longulum; assembly: GCF_059751315.1. Classification (NCBI taxonomy): domain Eukaryota; kingdom Metazoa; phylum Arthropoda; class Insecta; order Trichoptera; family Brachycentridae; genus Micrasema; species Micrasema longulum. Next base: position 277,415 of record NW_028277301.1, read on the forward strand.
TAAACAAATACTTGAAGATGGTCGGAATAATCGTCGTACGTGCATGAGAACATGTATGAATGTAGAGAAAGCGAGATCTGTTAGATTAAAGTGGGGTTCCTTTGTCTACCTCTTCGGAGAAACGGCGTGATGGTTTGTTTGTTTGTTTGTCGAAAAAATGATTTTCCCCTCGGTTAAAATAATTCGCCAAAAAAATTGCAACTTACATTGGTGTGCCCAACAGCCAGCTGCATATTACACGATGCCTATGAAAATGGATTAGTAATAGACCGTTGAAGTTTCAAAAAACATCCCCCAGCTGGCTCTAGCCAAGCGTGCAACTTTGTGGAAAGTCATTTTTCCCGGATTCACAGCTTTCTTTGGGAAGTACAAGACAAATTTCTTTCAAGAATTACACCCAAGGTTTGAAACCTAATTTATTTATTTATTTAAAACTTCAAGTACAAAAAATAAGTACTTTGGCTGACTTATTGTTAAAGGCAATATTTTCTAGCCAACCAAAAAACAGACTGGTCGAAAGAACACTTAGTCGAATATTTTTAACTGAAAAACCATAAATATAAATCAAAAGACACAAACATAAAATAAAAATAACTGAATTGATTAAAACTAACCGCTGTTTTTTAATGGGAAGATAGGGGTTGCACATATCAACTTTTTTTAAAGGTACATTATGTTATACATATTAAATGGTGAGGAATGTGAAAACAGGTAATGAGTTTGGAAGGAGAGAGAAAGAGGAACCAAGGAAAGAAAAAGGAATAAAAATATATATTTAAAATAAAACAGTAAAAATTCAGGGAGTTCAGAATTCTGGGGATATATGTATAATAATATATCAGGCGTTTCTTAAAGGTGGCTAGAGAGGGTGCATTTTTTATATGAAGAGGTAGCTCATTCCAAAGTTTAGCAGCTTGAGCGGAAAAAGAATAGCTGAAAAATGATGTGCTATGTCGAGAAATGGAAAGTGTTTTCTCCTGAGAAGAGCGAAGCGAAAGATCATAATCAGAAAGGTAAATGAAATTCTCAGTAAGATATTTTGGAGCGCAAGGGTTGTAAATAATATTATAAAGAAGTGAGAAAATAGTTTGAAGAAAATGGACAATATTCGAAGTCAAATATTTTAATTTCTTTAGATTTTTTTCAACATGGTCATTCCGAGTTGTACATGTACGATTTGAGTGGTTCCACAACCAGTAATGTATGTAACTATGAACTTAAGTACAGTTCAGAACGCAGTGCACACCAGCTCTGGAACTTATCCAATAACCGCGAAGTGGAGCAGACACAATGCTCCGTGGGTAATTGAATACCAGAATTCTTTATACTACGAACTCGCCATGTGAACATTACGATCTAAGGCCTGGCTATTGAATATCAGATCTGTATTAGAACATTCTGGGCCACGATTATGAACGGCTATCTTCATCGGCATGTGCAGAGACGATATAAACTAGTATCGATATTTATAAACAAAATTGTGTATATTTGTATGAAAATTCAATTTTTCTTCGTCGGTAATCGGTAATTGAAAATGTTCAGAAAAAAAAATGTTAACATATTACATTTTTCATACAGAAAACATAATTTTACTTTGTAGATAAAATTGAAGACAAATTTTAACTTCCCATCAAAATGCGTACCCTGGAAACGTTAAATATCAAAATATTTGCCTACGTCCCAAAGAAACAATCAAATTCTAAGGCCCGATTGTTTGATCGTTTGATATATCTAGTTCAAAATCAGAAGTTTGTTTTTGATTTTTTTTTCATGCAAAACTGAATGCACTTTTGAAATCGAAGAAATATGCCACCATACACTGTTTCTTATCAATATTTTTTTTAAAAATAAACACGGCACGCAGTGCCTTTTACCTTTCGAAAATACATATTTAATAAAATTTGAACACTTCAATACAATGTAAAAAAAGTGTTATGTTACATAAAAACTATAACACGGCAGTTTCATATTAAGAACATGCTTAGATATAGATTATATATTTTTAAAATGAAACAGTGTTATACTATATTATTTATGCTTATGTAACATGTATTCTTGGCACATATATACTTAATATTTGTATAATAACGATTTTTAATTTCTTACATTTGATTAGCTAGGCATTTATAATAAAGTAGGTTTAGTTTTTCTTTTTTATGTTATTGTTTTATTAGTATGGGACTATTTATGCTGTAAAGATAAAAAATCTCTATCTTAGAACAGGCTGTGCCATATTAGATGGAGACTATCATAAACAGAGAACACCCCGTTTTCATTTTACATTTATTGGTTTTATATAGATTCCCTGTTATTAAGTATGTATATTATTTTTTTGCAATGACTTTAAAAATAGATAAATATAAAGTTCATAATTTTAAAAAGTACTGTATTTTTTAAAAGGTACAAAATATTCGTATGTTAAAAGGTGTCCATGATAAGAAACCTCAACTAGTTAAAATGCACTTCAAAAAAACCAGAGCCATAACTAAAGGTAGTCTTGTGGTTCCTCAAATGAAGACAATGTTTGCCCAAAAACACTTGAGTTTTATAGAACCTCAATGCTATTATAAGCTACCTCTAGAAATTACTCATTCTTCCAAAAATAAATTCCCAGCTGAAGTTAAAGAAAGAGTGGCTTCTCAGAATTGGAAGAAGTCAGCTGGATGAGGTTCTAAGAATAAGAATTTAATGCTGCCTTCAATCTTCAATATTTAATGTCTATTTTTCATTCATTTGACATTATTTTTAAATTTATAATTTTTACTTAGGTTTTTAGTTTTTTTTTGAACTGTTAGTTACTAATTTAAAAAAAAATCTTACAATTGAAATTTGGTTTTATTTACTTTTTCGTCATATTTTCTTTTAAATCTTATATTTTTTTTCTTATTATTGTTTTGAATTTTTAAAGTTGTTCATAAATGTTTTTAGTGTTTTATTTTTGTTATTGCTTTATTTTTATTACAATGCAGCACTATAATTGTTATTATAATGTAGTATAGTGTCTATATATATTTATTATAAATGTAGCTTTAGAACAGGTTTTTTTTTATTATTGACCCGAATTCTATTAAACAATTTGTAAAAAAATGGTTACTGGATTTAGGTAGAGAAAAATCGGAAAACTTACTAAAAAACATTTTAAAATAATAATTGGTATAAATATTGTATAACTTTATAATAAATCAACTAGTAGGTAGGCATGCGATTGTTTATTTTTGCATAAAAATGTCTGCCTTAAAACAGGTTGTACCTAGTTAGGCAGACTAGACATAATCCAGAGAAATCTATTATCTAAGTATGTACATATGAAGCAGATAAAGAAATTGATATTTTTGTTAATTAACCATTATTATTATAATTATTTTTATATATTTTTAAAGTATTCAATCAGCTGTTCTTTCACTATATATTCAAGGATTTGTTCGTACTTAGGCAATCCGTTCACAAGTATAAAATTTTCAACATGCTTTACATTGTCGACTTTTGCATCGGTGTTATTATAGAGCCCTTTCAATTATTTGTATAGACACTTCTTCTGTACTTGATCTAAACATATGAGTAGTTTGATCCTAAGCTCTCGCCTTTCACATTTCTTGCTCAAAGAAGTTCTCGATCTTTTTTATAAAATACCTCTAACAATTGTCGTAAATTTAAATAAAATAAGGGGTCATTTTACATAAAATCTTTTCATTAAATAAGTATGGCAATTTCAAATACACGGGATATTTTTAATGCGGCCATTTTGTGTAGATACTTAACTGTAATTTATTTAACGACCAAGTCTGTGCTTTGTAAGTACGGAATGCATTAGGAAGTATAGAGTACGCTCGTTCCTTGTACATTGCAGCCAAAACACTTCAGGCCAACTCTGCTAATAATAAATCTGTACTTTCAATTAATGCTCAACTTCCAATAATCCAAAACTTTTAACAATACGAGTAGTTCTCAACGTATTTAATTAACTATGACTTTCCATTATAAAACACAATTACGAAAAAGTGGATAAAATATTCGTGTTTCGTTTTATATTAATATTATTGTAAAAGCGTTTTAAAAGCGAGAAACAACAGAAGATTTATAGAAAATTCCCATAATAGAAGTCAAAATATATATCATCACCTTCATTCATTCCCTTTCGGCACCAAATGGTGCATAGGGCACTGGATTGGTACACCAATCGCAGCGTATCTTGATCGATTTTGTTACATTAAGGTAAGGTGATCAGTCTTACGCTTCAGGTACCAGTCCAGGGATTATAAAATATTGTGAAATCACCTTTTTACATAAATATTTCAAATCAACATGTCGGGAATCGAACCCGAGACCTCTTGCATGGTAGGCAAACGCGCTGATCACTACACCACGAAGCCGACAAATGTATATATTTGGTGAATGATACACAGTTAATTAAAAAATAAACTCGCCGCTTTTGAATTTTGCTAGGGAAGAGAGTAAAAAAAATCTAAAAATTCGTGTATATTTTAATGAACTGAAAGGGTTAAGCAAAAAATGCTAGTTGCTTTCGGTCGACGCTCTAGATTTCTGGTAAAATAATTTGACGTGAGTGTGTCATCAATCTGCAGACGGACCCACAGATATCTCAACAGAGATGAAGCAATTATCGGGATCTTAAAAATCTGGGCATTTACAGGGCTTATGATCGGTCAAGCAACCAGCTAATGACAAGTCATACGCCCTGTGAATGCCAAGATACCCGGTTGAGATACCTGTGGGGATCTAAAATCCAGAGATCGATGACACACACACGTACCAAACGATTTTACCTGAAATATAGAGCGACAACCGAATAAGCAACTCTGCATTTTATATTGAATACAATATATCGTGTTCTGCAACAGCAATAGTTTTGCACGAAATACATCCCTTTACATGAGTGCAACGTCTTGGCTAACATTGACTTAATTCTCGCCATGGAGACATGAAGAACAAAAAAACGTGGCTTATAAAAATAACACAGGGCGTGGAAACGTCAGTCAGCCCTAACAAATCAGTTCAGCTCATCGCCGTTACGATCGCGCTCCATAAAAAAGTGTAGTGCCATATTCGCCATATAATAAATACACCTTGGAACATCAATCTACTTTCTTCTGTCAACCTCCAACTTCGGTAGGAGCTCCGCTCCACCCATAAACACAAGCCAAATCCTACATACCTATCAAAAATTTATTTCCTCCACTTCTATTGAGATATTGGTGTGTCGTTCACCATATCGAAGAACATCGGCTAGACTTTTATCGTTCTATCGTTATCGATTATCTGATGAAGAAAGCTTTTTATCGGAGCTCACTCTTAGCGGAAGGAATCAAAGCTATAAGCCAGGCGTTAATGGTCTATCGACTTCCTATTACCTCTCCTATAATGGACTGCAATATGCACTTTAGACCTTTGGCACTACGTAGTTTGTACGGAGCATTTTCCCACAAAAAGTTGGAGGGACTCAAGGGAATAGTAGCGTAAGTAGGTCAGAAATTGAACGCTGCATAGAAACTCAGCGTAAAAAATATTTAACTTACTAAAACAGAAATGAAGATCATTTTATAGAAGGGAATATATAAGTATGGGCATTTACATGGCTTATGACCTGTCGTCGGCTCATCAATTGTAATTTACTGATATAATTTTTGTGTAATTTTTTTATACTTTCATTTTATATGAAATTTAATAAACACCTAAATTCGTTGAATTTTCAAGGGCACAATTATTATCTAATACTACTACTAATACTAACAATTCATTTTCCCGTATCCTGATTTACATTCCTAGCTTCTTCAACCTTCGTACATCTTGTCATACATGCCCTCCGGTTGTGTCTGCCTTTGGTATGACCAAACTTCAGATTGTAGTTCATCTGGACCGCGATTATCTTGATCGGTACATATCGAGACGGTATAAAGTAAAATCGATATTTATGTAAAATTTAAGATATCTTCGCCGGTAACCTATCACTGAACATTTTCAGAATTTATTTACATACATATTCTTTTTTTCACACAGAAAAAAAAAATACTTTGAAGATAAATGTTAACTTCCCATTGAATAAGTCCGTAAAAAGACTATCTTGCGGTAAGGCTGTAAGGTGAGGCTCCTCTTCACCTCGTATTTTTCTGCAAGCTCTCTGATCCTGGTCCCCAGGTCGAGTAGCATGAATCCACTCAAAACCTGAGCTGATACCAGGGAGATTGTTCTGTATCCCTTACATGACCTGATAGCTATTTGTATTTGGATGGAGTCCAGTTTTCTAAGGTTGACATTCTTCTTACATATTTCTTTATATCTACAAAATCTACAAAAGTAGCACAAAACGTCGTGACGCATGCGTCAAGATCAAACTGATTTAACTTCCTCGCAAACTGGGTGGTAAATCGCGCGCGGACACCTTTCCCGCGCCGCAAGCGCTCGCCACTTTGATCACTCACTTTGACATGACTTTAAAATTATTTACATTTGTTTCACTTTAAATAACTGCGGGGCTCCGATTACAATGGGAGATTAACAGAGTTTTATTTAATTGTCTTCATAGTAAAATCTAATTATCTGTACGAAAATATATACATATATTGGTATGAATTAAATGTGTCTTCGTTGGTAGTCGGTAATTGAACATGTTTAAAAACATATTTTATAGGAATATTTTATTGTTTATAAAGAAAAATGGATTTTATTTTATGGGCTACTGAAGATAACTTTGTTAACTTCCTTTTGTTATGCGGCCCAGGGCCCCGATTACAATGGGAAATTAACAGAGTTATCTTCAACTGTCTATAAAGAAAAACCGATTTTGTGTACGAAAATGAGTATATTTGCATGAACATTTAAAGTATCTTCGTCGGTAACCTATAATTGAACATGTCTATGAAAAAAAAAGTATTTGCACATTCTATTTTTCACACATAAACTTAATTTCAAAAACTTATTTTTTGTAGATAAAATTGAAGATAACTGTTAACTTTTCATTAAAATCGGGGCCCAGGGGCAATTGCAATCGGAAGGTAACAAAGTGTTATTCGACAGGCCTATAAAGTAAAATCGATTTTTCTGTACAAAAATGCGTATAATTGTTTGAAAATTTAGTATCTTTGTCAGTAATAGCATGTTATTGAAAATGTTATTGATATTATTTTGAAAATAAATGTTAACTTTCCATTGTTATACGGACCTTGGGCCATTCATACATTTTTAGTCCCTTGAATAGTAGACAATAAATTTCGAGACGTTTTTTTCGATAGCGAATCGAATATTTACAACCGTCGAAAGCTTATTGCGGTTCGATTAATAGATATTCTTTTTTCAAAATCCCAAATGAATATTTTTTACAGAACGAAAAAATGGTCCGAGGCATAATTTTTCAGGGCGGAAAAACGCGAAGGCTCAAGTCCTGGGAATACACATAGAACCTTTCTTTTCTTGCGAGAGCTTTTGAATATTTAATCTAGCCTTACGCGACAGGAAGTATTATGGGGAAAAAAGAGGTATAACGGTGTACATAAGGTTGAAAGACCTTTTATACCGGATGTACATGGAATTCTTTTTACAAGCATAATGTTTTACGCGGTTTTAAAATACGGGAGAAAAAATGTTTTTTAATAAATTAAAATGAGTTTCGTCCTGTCTGCCTCGCAGTGAAGTGATAACGTTGAATAAGGGAGTTGGGATATTATGGACAAGGTCCTTTGTTTAACTCCTGTATTCAAAATAAATTTGAAGGTACTGTTTTATTAACTTTTTTTTTTGCACCATGACAGGCCAGGATAACTACAATGGTGAATTACAGCACAGAATACCCGGGCTTGAGAAAAGTCACAATTTCATTTTAGTGTTCTCACTGGGAATCGAACCGGGTTGTGGTCCCGTGGCTAGTGTTGCGGACTCACGGGCCAGAGGCCTGAGGTTCAAATCCCACTCTACCCTAACTTGATTTCCATTTTCTAAGAGTGAGTTATTTACAACTCGTTGAAAATGGCCACCAAAATTTAAATATTTGTGTAAATTATAAGAACGCTAATAATTATTTTTTATTAAAAAAAAAAAAACCTGTAACCCACACACACACACACACATACATACACCCTCTTACATACATATGTACACATGCATAACCGCCTCACGCGCCTCGTGTAGATCTATTGTGACGGGGCGTATGAAGATATGAAAGCAAACAAAGTTCGATTTCCACAGGGCTTCGCGAGTTCCCTTCTGTAACTACTTGCGATTGGTCCAAAGCACAGGGAATAGAAATAAGAAATAATAAAATAAAAGTCGAACTGTTGGAAGTATCCTGCATGAGGCGGAGAGACAAAGAACTAGAGTATTCTCAAGATGGAGTCGGGTTTCAATTGAGTGCACATATTAAATGCATCGGATCTTGTTCACAAACATTCAAAGAAAGGTTACTTGAGAAACAGTATGTGAATTGTGAAAATAAGTGAAGATTTTAAGCGATAATAAATGTACTTTGAACTAACGTGCAACACTAGCTATGGAAAGTTTCTCCAGGGTATGCTTGGCTACAACAGTTTAGAGACTAGAAGGAATGTGTATTTGACTACACATTTTTATCGATTATTGCGCGGTATGATCGATAATTCTGAGTTATGATGAGCATTGGTTTGTATGTTCCTGATAATTACCTAAGACAGCGTCAGCAAAGGTTGTTTCATATTCCGATACACAGGACCAACCTGCCTATGGTTATGCCTGTCGGAAGGGCTATCGCTATGCTGAACAACATCGCTCTGGATGTTGATCTGTTCCATGCATCCAAAGAGGCTTCCCGCAGCAGGATTCTCTTACAACTTTGACAAAAGTCGCTTAAATGTATTTTTTTTCTTGTTTTTATATGTACGCCTTTAATTTTAGTTTGTAATGTATATGTTATATTTAAATAAATGGATTAATTTTAATTTAATTGAATTTTTTTTTAAGGCTTTTTCAATGTGAAAAAGCTCCATATTATTTCATTTAAGTCGTTCCTTATTTTTATTATTATTCTTTTAAAAAAAAATTATTAATAAATTTCATAAAAATTACATGTTTTTGTAAAATCCTAAACGTATCTACTTGTACACATCTAATAAGTGTTATCACTGTAACTCTTCAAAAAAAGAGACTAACTCTTGGAGAGTGACTTACACTGTTTTAGTTGTTTATTTATAGGAGTTTATATTATTTTTAATTTAATTTTTTATTTATTTATTGATGTATTATTTTTAATAGTTTTTAGTTCATTGGTAAAATTATTACAATTTTTTACACCTTTGAAGACAAAGCTATTTTGACCATGACTTGTATGGAATTTAGGAATTTTAATATTATGTTGGTATCTGAATGTTATTTTTTTACTCCTTTATCCTTATTGAGGTTATAAGATGATTAGCCAACTCTGCATACTCTCCCCTCTTTTTTAATTGAAAATTAACCAATCGGGTCACCCCACATCTACCCCCTCCCCTCTCTCTCACAACTCCCTACCAATTCTTCAATATAAGATTAAGTATTGTTTAATTAACCTAAATGCATGTTTAGACATGGTGGTGTTCGCATCTCAATAAATCGGCATGTCATTTGTGCATTTTTGGAAATACTATATATATACCACGGTGATGGTGAAGGGGGAGGCGTATTTTAGTATTTGCGTGTTGGTGTAATGAGTGTCCTGACGAAGAAACGGGTGCGTCTCGAAGCCGGTAGACTAAAAAAGTCGGTTAGTGGTAATAAGAATATTTACTAACATTAGTGAAAATGTTTGGCTGCAAAGTTAATGCTTTAAACATAAATAAATGTACTTTGGTTTCCAAATTCAGTGCCCTATGGACCACTGGGTGCGGAAAGGGGACTGATGATGCAATCTAAGCATCGTAATATCCACAATTTTTTTGTGAACGGAAGCATCGATAGTGCAACAAAATGGCGGAAAACCATTCTCGACAGCAGTTATTTTCCCTCCAAATAATGCAAGCACATTCGGGCTGGCTGCTTATTGGGGCGGCCATTATCTCGCAAATTTCAAACATTGCCATGCTTTTTGCCAACTCGACAAGTGTGGCGAGTGGCAAAAAGAGCCCGGCTAACAATGGAAAGCACAAAACACGCGGGATAGATGAGCGGGAAGGGCGCCATTTTGGGAGGTTGAAAACCCTCTAAATAACTCTACGGTGAAACTTTTGACCCCGCTTTTCCGGTGGCCGGAAAATATTCAAAATTCGAACGTTACCATTTGTTTGCGCTATAACGGACAAAACTTATTTGGAAATGGCATATCATAATATGCTATTTGAAATGAAAAAATATTGAAAAACTGAATATACAATAATAAAAAAATTATTAATTTTTAAATTTTGAGTATTTCCAAATTTTTGTGGATAAGACCTAGATTCAACTTCCTTGGGAGTTGTTATAATTAATATATTACAGATAAAATAATTTAACGAAAATGCATGTTCAAACATAGGCAGCATTGTGACGACGTGACGTGACATGATTGACACAATAACCCAGAAAAATTCAAAATACATCCGAATGACCGTGAAAAACAAAACAATCTTAATATGATCTGTAGCTCTAACTTTGTTGCAACCGAGAGGGATAACATTTTTGAGAAGGAAATATGGAAGTCTAGGCATTTACTGGGCTTATGACCTGTCATTGGCTAGTTTAAGTGGCCACTTTACACACGATGTAACATTCACCATTCTGCCTAACTTTTGTGAAGTAAAAGAGCTGAAACCTTTATTATGTGGGTGAGATTCATCCGGCTGAACTAAATCACCTACTTGGCAACGCCTAAAAACATTGTTTAAATTTAAAATACTTAATACTTAAATAAATGTTTTGAGTATGTCAAAATGTTTGCAAAACTTCCTAGGGAGGAAATCCAGCCAGTCTGCAAACATTTGGACATACTCAAACGATGTTGATGTAATGCTGATTAAATCGAGTATATTTGTCTATAAAAATTTGAATACACCCAAAATATTGTGGAAAAAAATGTCTAATTCATTATAACTGTCGTTTCCCTTTCCCTACTCAGTAGTTGGAAAGTAAGGCGATTAGTTTTACGCTTCACGTACCAGATCAGGAACATGAAAATATTGAGTTGAAGCGTTGAACCATCTTCAAAACAAATATTTCACGTTGACCCTTTTAGCAATTGGACCCAGGACGACAAACATAGTAGGCGAACGTGCCAACCACTAATCTATGAAGCCGATTAAAAACACCTATCTTTTTCATGATTTTTATCTGAGAGTAGTCATCGAATCGAAAACACTCTCCATGGTTCTGTTTTTATTTCACACGCAAAACTGTAGTCTTCATCCGCCCCGGACACACTTGTCCAAATAGCCTTCAGGTACGATTACTTTGTGCCCCATGGAATAAGGCGAGCTAAGTGGACCGGACAATAGAAGTCTCTTGTCTGTAGAAGTACAGTTATACTGCTATACTGTCCCAAGTGCCCGCTTGGTTCGCGAGTTAAACTGTTCTTGTGACAGGCATTCCGACGCAAATACAACTTCGAATTCGCGAATCCAATGTTGATATTTTGAACCTCAAGAAGTACACTCTCGTAAATCTAAATTTGTCTATTTTAAATTATAAATGCACTTTAAACACATTATTTTATATTTCTTAGGAGAACACTCACGTATATTTACGATTTTTTGAGCGAGATGTACCTCAAACTTCAATATTCTTGGAAACCATAATTAAATTGTATAACGAAGTTTCTTGAAATTGTCTAAAAAAAATAAAAAATAAACTACTTTGAACGCCGCGCCGTCAATAGTTCTAATAGATTCTACTAGAAAAAATATCACATTTTTTTCCATTTTTAAAGTAATAAAGGTCTATGAAATACTGTCCAGGAAAAAAAATTCTTGTTAGTAGCATAAAAAATATTTTTGAATTTGTAATTTTAAATTTCCGCAAAAACGGTAATTCCATTGGCCAGGCCCCTAGTACGTCACGATTCATGTTTATTTGTTTCTGACCATTCAAATTTGTTGAGAACATTGTCACAAATATTAAAGTCACAACTATCAAGGACAAACATGTCGTGTTTTTAAAGTAACATATTTTTAAAAAATGTAAATAAAAAAAATATATAAAAACATTTCTCCACAATATCCATACTGATTTTGAAAATACATTTAATTATTCTAATTCCATTTCATATATTTTTATCGGTATTCGTAGTATGTGATATTTTCCTATTAAAAGAGAGTTGTGATAGATTTCCGGTTTACGGTAAATCAACTTAACAATCAGCAGAACTCATAGAGAAGGAGAAGAGAATAACTAAAAGAGTAATAAAGAGAATACATTAGTTTTTATACTTCTAAAATAAGATATAAGAAGTATGAACATTTAAAATATGTTTTCACGCGTTGCCTAATAGGTGAATTGGTTCAGCAGGATGAATCTCACCGACACGATAAAGCTTTCAGCTACACATGAAGATTTGAGGCAATGTAGATGTTTAAACATAGGCAGAATGGTGAATGTAACACATTGTGAAAAGTGGCCATTGACTGGGCATAAGCCCTGACTTCCATATTCCCTTCTCAAAAATGTCTTCCTTCTCTGTTGCAACAATTTTAGATTTGAATAACTGCCTTGGGAGGAAATCCAGCCTGTCTACCAACATTTGGACATATTTAAAACACTGTTGAACAATAAACTTCATAAATCATTGTGAAAATAAAACTTTGTTTTAAGTATTCAATTTTCGTTTTATATAACTCGTCGATGGGAGAAGTGCTCTCCCGCATATGTAGAAGTGTTCTTGAAAAACTTAACTCTTAACTCTTTTAACCAATGGTGTAAAGTCAATAAATTAGAACTAAATATTTAAAAATGCAAAATAATGTCATTTCATATAACAAAACAACTGATTTCCTTCGAGTACCTATTAGAAAACTCCAAAATTGATGTAGTTAAGTCCATCAGAGATTTAGGAGTTGTTTTGGACTATAAACTGACATACAACGAGCATATAGATAATACAGTAAATAAATCACTGAAATTACTTGGCTTCATTAACAGAATATCCTCTGATTTTACTAATGTCCGTACAATCAAAACTCTTTATTGCTCAACTGTTCGCCCTCTTCTAGAATATGCCTCCGTGCTCTGGTCTCCATTCTATGTCAATCGCATAAATCACAATGAATCAGTCCAACATCTCTTGCTTCGAAAAGTAGCGTGGACGCTTGGACTAGAGAGAGGTAATTATTCTTATGCTGATATAGAGTCAATGTTAAATATTTCTAGTCTACAAAAACGTAGAACTAATATTGACTCCATATATATGTTCGGCATACTAAATGGTATAATCAATGTTCCATCATTACAGGGACAAGTAAAATTCAATGTTCCAATCCGCCAGTTGTACTGTTCATCGATCAGCATAGAACAAACTATGGCCTTAATTCTCCAATGACACGTCTTTGTCGTATTGTTTATTCAAGACAGGAACTGGACTATTTTGGTTTAAGTTTACAACGATTTAAACGAGCACTAAATAAATAGTCCAGATCTTGTCTTGATGTCCCTTATGTTTGTCAATGCTTCTTTTCTTTTTTTTAATGTTTTAAACTATTCTTTTATTATAATATTTAAACCCTATAAATTGTTTACATGGACAATGTCCGTTAATAGATAAATAAATAAAATAATAAAATTGCGTAACACTAATAACAAAGTTTTTTTTATAACAATTTATAATGAAGTGTTACGAAATTAATGCCGAATCAATCAATAATATTTTTTTATTGATGTGGCTATTGAAAACGTAACATGGAATAATAATTACAATACTGAGTGAATACTTGAGTGAGAGAAATGTGCTTGTTAATTTGATTAATGGATGCATTGAGAAAATAGGAAACTGGATGGCTGAAAATAGACTAACACTTAACTCATCTAAAACGGAACAACTATGGATGGCTTCAGCTAGACGACAGAATTTGATTCAGGATACGGCACTACCCGATGTAAGGAGTACCGCTTTACCCACCGTTAAACTACTGGGAGTCTTCCTTCATTCTGACCTTTCTCTTGACGCTCAAATTAGTAGAACGAAAAGTTCATGCTTTTACCAGCTGAGAAAGATTAAATGCATACGCAAAAATTTGTCGGTTGATGCCGCCTGTCAATTAATAAATGCGTTTATAGTGTCTAGAGTCGATTATTGTAATGGTATCTACGCAGGTCTAACAATTAATAAAATGACTCGCTTACAGTCTGTTTTGAATGCCGCAGCGAGACTTATTTTTGGAATCTCTAAGTTCAGTCATATTACTCCACTACTTCGGGAATTGCACTGGCTACGTTTACCACAGAGGGTGGAATACAAACTCTGTTGGCTTATGAATCAGAATATCTAAGGGAACTCTGCATTCCAGATGAACTAGCTGACAGACGTCTTACGCTTAAATCAGCTACATCAACGTCGAAAGGAAAAGTTATTATAGCTCTACGCAATCAGCGCACTAAATTTCACGCAAGCCCTACGGTATGGAATGTTCTCCCAGCAGAGGTCCAAAACTGTGAAAGTGAAGTGATGTTTTGGAAGAAACTTAAAACCCACTTGTTCTCTAAATCATTTGAATAAATTCTTAGCATATGGCGACAAAGTAGATTATTTTTCTTAAATAATCACTTTGTAAACCCTTACGGTATTATATTACAAAAATGGCGCTACATAAGTTATCCATAATAATAATTATTATTATTATTATTATTACCATGGACTGTAAAGTTACCTTTAATGAACATATTGATACCATGATTAACAAGTCACTAAAACTCTTGGGTTTTGTTAGCGGGACATCTAGTGACTTTACTAATATGTTCACAATTAAAACACTATATCGCTCACTTGTTCGTCATCTTTTAGAATATGCTCCGTGATCTGGTCTCCCTTCTATGTAGGCCGGATAAATCATATCGAATCGGTGCAATATCGTTAGCTAAGAAAAGTAGCATGGATGATTGGCCTCGAGAGGGGAGACTACGCTTACGGAGAAATGGAGTCAATGTTAAAAATCTCAAGTCTACAAAAACGTAGAAATATAAGTAACATTGACTTCATATTTGTGTTTAATTTACTGAATGGCTTAATTGATGTACCATCGTTACTGGAACAAGTAGTATTCAATGTTCCGATCCGCCGGTTGCGAAATAATAATGAGCTGTTCCTCGATCAACGCAGCACAACCTATGGCTTGCATGCACCAATGTCTAGATTGTGTCGTAGTGTAAAGAGACAAGATCTGGACTTTTATTATGTAAGTTTTTATAGATTTTAAAAATCACTAAGATAGTCCGGATCTTGCCTTGAGATAGTAATATTTTTTTTTGTCCTAGCTTTAATTTTATTTAGTTGGATTTTATTCGATTAGTACCCGTATTTATTATAAGACATTGTATCTACTATTGTTAGAATGGACTGCATAAGTCCGTCAATAAATAAACTAGTACAAAAGACGACAGAAAGCTGGTCAGAATAAAAATTGTCCCTGATCCATAATGGATACTGCTATAACGTCCGAAACGTTGGCAATAAGGACAAAGAACAAACGACACAAGGCATAATAGTCCAAAAAACTCCATCACCATCATCAGAAAGGCTGGGAAAATGTATGAACATTATTTATCAAATAAAATGTGGATTTAGTGGCTTTTGAAATTAGGAGAGAAAAATACAATTTTCTATGTTTTCTACCCTTCCTTATTATATTATGCTATCAACCCCCGGTGTGCCGTCCGCTTTACGACAACTGACTCGTGACTCATCAGTTTTAATAATTTCTTGTAGACTAAGCCGGTTAGGATTACGAAATAAAATACGAAATTCGTCTCTAGTTTTGACACGTACAAGAAAGGCGACGAAAGAAGAGCGAAACGTCGCGCCGAGCCTCAGAATGCGCGGGCTTATTCTATCACAGTTTCGTTTCGTAAGTTCGTTCGTTCGTCATACATCCATCTCACTCTAGCGAAATCAAAAACGTGTTTCGCTCTCGTTCCCTCTCATAGATACGTGTTTAGGAGTAGACGACGTGTGAAGAATACCTCGTCCTAGTAGGAAGATAATTTAGATAGTGGACTGTGTTGTTGGGGAAGGAAGGTTGCGCAACTCCACTGACCTGCTGAGGATGAGGCGTGACGTGTGATGGTACTTTATATATATTGTGTATGTATGTGTGTATATATATATGTATATGTGTGTATATATGTATGTATGCGTATATGTATGTATGTAGTATGTATGCTTTATATTTATATATTTAATTGTATTTTTACATTTAATGTAAACTGTAATATTTTTTTTCTTTTCTTCTCTTTTGGGCTATAACTGTTTTTCTATTTCTTCAATATTGTTTTTATTTATAGGAAACATATTCGAAAACCATATTTGCCGCAACAAATCGGTTTCTTAGAACAGGCATTTGCCCATATAGGAACCGATTGCAACATTAGGCATACTAATATTTCTGGCTTGCCGACCCTTCATATACTGAGCCTACTCCTAGTACAAGCAGAATTTGCCAGTGTTTTTTGTGCCATTTTTGTAACAATGTATGTATAAACTTTGCTGGTGAAGCTGGCGGTCGTGAGACGCTGGCACAGTTTGTATGAAGCTGGCGGTCTAGATGGACGCTGGCACAGCTCGCTTGTTGAGCGATTTGTTGAAAGCACTAAACATGTTTGCCGTTAGATTAATAGTGATAATATAATGTTTTTTCCGGCACTTACATGTAGAATGATTGTTACGTGGAGTGCACTAGGAAATGAGAAGGATTGGTAGGTAGATAATATTCGGCCTTTAAGAAATAATGTTCGCAATGCTACTCTACAAATAAAGAAGCTTCAGATAATATATGTAATCTGCGAGTGAACTCAGCAAGGAAAATATACCTACTGGGTTTTTGGATGTTAAAATACAGTATACATTTTGTATTGAGAAATAAGCTGCAATAATCGCCCAGTTTCTTTCACGCATTGAGAACGGGCTATGCGCTGGGTGCGCTTTTAGATGCCTATATTTTTTTTTGAGGAAAATATAAACGGTGACGTCAATTTGTAATAAATAAAGATCATTTTATTTATTCTCCCATAGTCAAAACTACTATAAAAAAGTATTATTTATAGTTAAATATAATGGTAAGCTGCGCATAATCGGTTATATGGACGATTCGCCCCTGGTAGAGAATTGGTCCAAATAATAACGAATGAATTTACGGAATTAATTAGTTAAAATATAAGGCCACTGCTTTGGCAAAAAAAATGGACATGTCAAAAGTCGAAATAATCGGCGCGCGTGCATGAGAAGATGTACGAATGTATAAGAAGCGAGGTCTGTATGCAAAAACAGAGTGATATGGCGTTCTATCTTCCTGCCTACCCGGGGAAATGGTGTTGCGGTTTGTTTGTTTGACAAAGCAAAAAAAATAATCGACTTTTTAAACTTTTAAGTTTTGTCGTCTGAAGTGTAAGATTGTCATGCCTTTGTGAAAGTAATGAAAATCATAATTAGAATCATAGAATCGAAAACGAATAGAAAAGAAAATCGAGTGGAAAACATAATCATAGAATCGGGTTGTGGTCTCGTGGCTAGTGTCTCGGACTCATGGATCAAAGATCCGTGGTTCGAATCCCACTCTACCCCAACTTGATTTCCATTTTCTAATAGTGAGTTATTTACAACTCGTTGAATATGGCCCTCAAAATTAAATATTTGCGTAAATTATAAGAACGCAAATATTTCTTTTTTTCAAAAAAAATAAAAAAATTATAAGATTATCTTCATAATCATTCAACCCTTATCCGCTTGGCGCATAGGGCACTATATTTTTTAATCAAATACAGTGTATTAAAATCGTCTCTTACAGCTGGATTCAGCCCCCTTAGGCACAATCAACATTAATATATTGCAACATAAACAAAGAAACTTATTTAAAGGAAATATAGAAGTCAAGTCTTTTACAGAACTTATGACATTTCATTGTCCGGTGTAACATGCACCATTCTACCTATGTTTGAATATCTATATTCCTTCAATTCTTGTGGCCATATAATTCCCTTCTATAAATTTTCTTTATTTCTGTTGTAACATATAAATATATAAATTTAAATGACTCCAAAGGAGTTGAATCCAGTTTTCTTCTTCAAAAGTTAGGAAAAACTTAAAGTATTGTTGATAAAACCTTAATTTTTCCATGAGTTAATCCACACATTGTCATTTTATCGGGCCTGGTCCCCGATTACAATGGGAAGTCAACATTTATCTTCAATTTTATCTATTTTATTTTATTAGGTAATTCAACAAAGATACATAATAGGAAACATACAATTTGAAAGCATTCGTCGATACAATTTTACATGCATATATATCTTCAATTATCGAATTACACAAAATAGATTTATACATTAAGTTGTAATACATATTTTTAATTTTTTTTTATACAGGATACAATGCAATAAAAAAAAGTTGTACGTGTGTACTTATTGAATAAGATTTATTTCTAAGAGATTATTCGCAAAAGCTGAGAGAGATGGCCCATTTCACATGTGCAGCGCGTATCCATGCGACATCGCATAGTCAGTAGAATTGTATTTGTGTGTGTGAGAAGGGGATGGGGACTGCGGAACTATTTCATTCCTAAAGTATCGATTCGAATATTCGAATATCGATTCGAAGTTACGGGATCATGTATATATATAAATATACATACAAATTTCATTTGTATTTTCCAAATTATATACCTAACTTCTTTAAAATTTCATAACCTTGATTCATTGAAACACAGAAAAGATATCTTCAATCAGATCCTGCTTTACAAAACTGTAAATAATAAATTTGATTCCCCAGAACTAACTAATCTACTTGCATACCATGTCCCCTCTAGACGCACTAGACTGATATTTTCTATCTTCCTAACATTAATTCTGAAGATGTTTTTTAAATTAACTTAAACTTACTGTCTTTTTTTTTTTAAGTTGCTTTTCATCGGTTTTTTGAATCCCTTGAAATATGTAGGTACGTAGATATATTTTACCTTTAAAAAAAATGGTTTGTGCACTTGATCATGTTTTTTTATTCTTTTTTATTTTAACTCTTACTTTTTAATTACTTTAAGTAAGTTTTTTTATTAATGTTAATATTATTTCCATTTATGTAAATACTAACTAGAAACTTTTAACATAACTTTTTTACTTCGATTTTAATTATTTAATTCAATCAAATTTGATCAAATTGTCAATACTTTTCAAACAATATACGAACGATATACATATGAAAAACAGGAACTGTCGAGTAAACAAAGTAACGAAGCTTGGATAACCCGAGACTTAAAGCATATGATGCGTGAGAGGGATATTGCGTTTAGAAAATGGAGAAGCAGTCCAACAAATAGTACATATAGAAAACACTACGTGAAGTTACGTAATAACACGACTCTGAAAATAAAAAAAACTAAAATAAAACATTTTCAAACCGAATTCGAAAAAAACCGAGGAAATATGATGAAAACCTGGAAAACCGTAAATCGCTTATTAGGAAAAAATGTAAACTCCCTTGATGACGTTGTCATGAAGCACATGGGCTCAAATACAGAAATAAATGATATAGTAAATAATTTCGCCTCGAGTTTTGTAAATGAAGTAGAAAAAATAAAACATAACTGCAAAATTAAAACTCTATTGGATAACGTACATGTAAAAAAACAAATGCAATCATTGCGTATCCCATATGCGAGGCCCATTCAAATACAAAAAATTATAACCGAACTAAACTCACTAAAATCGCCAGGTATAGACTCAATAAGAATTCGGGATTTAAAATTTGTAAAGGAAAATATCAGCCACTTGCTTTGTAAAATAATAAATCTGTGTCTAGAAAAGGGGATTTATCCTGATTGTCTAAAAATATCTATAATAAGGCCTTTTTACAAAGGAAACTCTCACTTGGAATACTGTAACTATAGACCTATCTCTATATTGACTTGTATAAATAAAATATTTGAAACATTCTTGGTTCAGAACATAACAAAATATCTTGATAAGAATTCAATAATAAATTGTAAACAGTATGGGTTTCAAAAAAGAAAAAACACAACACAGTTATTGTCTGACTTTGCAAACAATATAAACCAAGCCTTAAATAACAAAAAACACGTGATTGTTTTATTCTTCGATTATGCTAAAGCCTTCGACACCTTAGATCACTCTCGCCTTGTAGAATGTTTGGACGATGCTGGGATCAGAGGAAAGTATAAAGAACTACTCGCTAACTATCTCAAAAATCGAAATATAATTGTGAAAATACAAGACATATTCAGCAAAAAAGTACAAGTAAAAACGGGAGTAGCCCAGGGGTCAGTAATTGGTCCCCTAGAATACCTGATATACTGTAACTCTATGGCAAATGTCATACAACACTCACTGTGCTATCAGTTTGCAGATGATACGGCAATTGTTGCTATTGGAGACTCACAAATAGACGCGCAGCAAAAACTGCAATCGGACTTTAATCAAGTTTTAAGATGGTCACATGATTATAGCCTAACAATAAATATAAAAAAAACGAAAGCGTTACACATTACGTCCCCATATAATAGACCAAAAGAAGATTTGTTAATATATGCACACACTCACGAATGCTTGCATATCAATCTGCAAGACTGCAAATGCACAAAAATAGATCACGTATCAAATTATAAGTATTTAGGTATTATTATAGATTCCACTTTTAATTGGGAAGAACAGATAAAAACAGTTTGCAATAAGCTAAGAGTTTGCTTACTTAACATGTACCATTTAAAACCATACATACCATACCCAGTGCTGAGACTAGTTTACTTGGGGCTAGTTGACCCAATTATTCAATATGGATTAAGAATATGGGGATTAAGTTTTAAATCTTATACGGATAGAGTCTTGAGCTTACAGGTACAAATTTTAAAAATTATCGTACCTGTAAAAATAAAGAATGAGGCAAAAGACAACAATAAAATATTATTTGATTTTGTTAACGTTTTGCCAATTAACAAACAGTGTCAATATAAGATAATGACAGATCACTTCCTCGATTGCAATTTCAAATCCAAAATAAACCACCAGATCACGACCCGACAAGTATCGGCACAGCAGCTGATGGTACCACGACAAAAAAACTACTATGGTGACAGAACAATGGGTAGTGTAGTACCAAAACTGTACAATTTAATACCAGCCAAAAATCGTGAAGAAAAAAACCTAATTTCGTTTAAAAAAATAGTCAAAAAATTATTAAACAGCAAGTGAAACTTAAGTGTATAAATATATCTTATTCTTTAATTATTATTAAACTATGTACTTACTTATAAATTTAAAAAAAAAAAAATGTAATGTAACCCGCAGACAAGCTTCGGCTTTGCGGGAACAAAAATACAATTTTGTATGTTATTTACTTGTTAAAATGAATAAAACTTAATAAAAAAAATAAAAAAAATTACTTTCATTTATGTTTTTTTTCCCTTACAATATTGTACTTAAAAAATTCAAATAGTTAATTGATAAACTTAGCATATAATATGTAAACTTCACCGGTCCATTAGAGTTAACTCTAAATTTATGTACTATAAAACCACATTATTAACACATTATAGAATTTATACAATGGTTTCAATATGTCGGTACAAATATATACATTTATATATAATGTGTACAATTACATTATGAGGATAACTTTTACTGTACAATAATAATATTTATGCTAAGTACCTACTTGTTACAATGTATCAGTATTATTGTACATGTTAGGGAGGGGGACTAAATATATTGTGTGAGGGTGTGTATTTACTAAATATATTGTGTATTCATGTATGGGTGTGCATATATGTGACAATGTATAGTGAATATAAGTTGACTTATTGAACAATGATTGTCAAAAAATAATTGTTTTTTTCAAACCTTTATGAGGAAAGCTATCAACCACCTTATCAATCGATTTAAAATTGTTAAGAATGCTCTGGCCTAAAATCCAAATTCAAAAATATGTAAAAATTTCAACAAAGTAATAAAAAACAAAAATATAAATATATATGTAAGTACTCATATACACACATACGATTACATCATTAAATTATTATTGAGAATAATATTCCGGCACCCTCCAACATACCCGTCAAAACAGCTGTTCCAATACATGAAGGTGCTGGATATGAGACAACTGTACCTAAAAGAAGCACTTACACGCTTTTGGTCGAACAATGAGGAGAGGTCTCAGCAAAATGTCCGTACGAGGTTTTCCCAAAGCATGAATTATGACATACCCAAAACCCGTACGACTTTTGCTCTTTCTTTTGCTTTTGGAGGATCTTTGTGAACACCATATGCTCCAACTAGGTAGCGGACATAGAATGATGATGATGATGATGACTTTTGATAGGTTGACTATCAAACAATTAGTAAAAAGTTAGTGCAAATACCGCTTTTTCGCTATTTCGATCAACTCTATTTGATGTTCAAACGTGTATCTTGAAAAGAATTGGTCCAAAGAAAAAAAATATATGAACATTTTTAAT